>NW_003307605.1:388794-533341 GCF_000143455.1 Volvox carteri f. nagariensis | reverse complement strand
ATTATGCAAAACCAGATTATCCACCGTCATGGTCCCCGGCAAATTGTGCAGAACATAGTCGGGAAACGGAAACCGCGACCCGGCTGGAGAGCGCTGCACTTGAGGCGACGCAAAATCCTCCGTCAGCGCGCGCAAATCGTATTCCGGACCCGAGGTCGCACCTTGACTATTTAGGCGCGCGCGGACCCCGGCCAGGTCTTGTTGCATCTGGAGTAACATTGCAGCGATGTCCGGCCCAGCAACCGCCGCACCAGACATAGTTGCCGCTCTCGGTACCGCGCTGGGCGCCATTCCGCCTCCTAGCGGCGTAGCGCCGCCACCCAGCAGACCTTGCATATATGGGGAAGGGGGCTGGGAACCATATTGGCCCGGCATCATGGCGCCAGCAACGCCGCAGAAAACGACAAAAACCGCTAAAACGGCTTGGACGGATACTGCTACGGTTGCCATGATCTTCAAGACGATGACGACGGAGCGATAATGGTGCTCCTTCAATCAGGGCACTCTACCCGATGGGTCTTGCTGAAGAGCTGAAAGCACAGCGGAAAAAACAGAAAGCGCGCCGAAGGCGCGGGACCTGCCTCGTTGTTCAGCGCGTGCTGAACAACAAAAACAAGATACAGAAAACCTGCAACACGCGCTATTTATGCAAAAGACGATCCTGAGGACACGGATCGCCGGCCTCAAGTCGTACCACTTAAAACGGCCGTAAGGCCCTACGCCTTAGCTAACCCGGCTCAAGCTTCGCATAGCCCGCAATAAGCCGTAGTCGTAACAGTCTCGACGGAACCCCAGAATGACCGTTATTTGGTTACGGTTACTTTTTTAGGAGCCGCCCTTACTTAGACTCATGTCGGGTGCTTGAGCCGCTTGAAGCCAGCACCTTATAGCATCTTACCCTTTTACACTTCACCCTTTGGGTGTGTCGCTTCGCGCCGCCGGCCTCAGAGATGCCGAACAGCGATACAACTAGGACTCTGGCGTCACACATTGTCTTAGGATCTTAGGGCCAGCAGCTGGCCCTGGGCAAAGCACTGTCAATCCTAGGCATATATCAGCGTGGGTGTAACCGGTGATTGCAAAACCGGAAAGCCGCATCTGCTGAGCGGCTCCGTTGGGGGATTCACTCTTGGCCGCGTGCAGCTTGTTGTTTAACGTAGAGAGATGCATTCCTGGGCGAGTGCGACGCGTGCGGCGGGGTGACGATGTGATGTACAGCGGGGACCTTGCTTTGCAGTCCAGACCACAGCGGGAGAGCTTCTGGACCGCCAGATACAGCGTGTTGGACTGTCGCAGCGCTGAATGTTTGCCGGTGTGCTAATTGTTTGTGGCTTGGAGTCACAAGCTGCACGATGAGCATCCTTGACAATTAAGGAAGCAAGGATGCCCCTGCGGCGCGCTCAGTCAGCATTGTTGTAATGATTTGCTGGTCGCCAAAGATTTTATTTTTCCGTGTCATCATCAAACCATGTGCTCTCCCGTCTCCTTAAGGTCACATCAAAGAATTATTCGACAAAGCCACAGCATGGATGCCGTACGTACGCACGTGGCTGGCCCGAAGGCAGTTTGAGGGGCCCCAGAAGCCCATAAGTAATCCCCTTGCATAGATCCACCCATATTACCATTTTCACCTGATGTAAGATCACTAACCTCAAGTTATATCTTGGCATCTTTGGTGCACATACGAAGTTCCGAACGCCCATGCTGAGGTAACCCTGGACTGAATGCCACAGAGGCCTTTGCGGCCCAAACAATGCTTATTAATCTTTTGCCTAATTGTTCTACTATGATGAGGTGCAACCATGGAGTCTGTTGTGTCCGTTGAATGCCGCACTTGGCACCGTACTACAATTTCTGTAACCAAAGTCCATACCGTGCGGTACTTGACAGTACAGAGGTCTTTAATAGGTAGAGGCTTTTACCTAGGATATCTTGATCCCCTTTGTTTTCAGCATTAATGTTGCACTTGGCCAGGTCTTCCTGAGGAGGGAACCGGTGCCTTAAGACGAATACATTGCTTCAAATCATTTCCGTTGTTTCTGAGCATACAAAAACATTTAAGATATCTGGCATTACGCGTGGGGAGAATAATTAGGTAGCCATGTCGAAGGCTGAGTCAGTGAAGGTACTTCGTTTTCATGTGTCTTAATTCCACATCCTAACTGCCTTAGCTTCTCATAGCTTACGTTTCGACCGGGCAGGTGGTGGTTCGTTGCCGGCCGCTCAACGGGAAGGAAAAGCAAGATGGCCGTGAGCGAATTGTTGACATGGATGTGGATGCCGGTCAGGTTAAGGTATGTAGCCCTTTGATGTATCCAGGCTGCAGGCTCGTGTTCGGCATGTCTCAACACGGTGCCGCGTACGCAGGTCCGCAACCCGAAGGCCGATGCAAGTGAGCCTCCGAAAGCTTTTACCTTCGACCAGGTAAATGCAGCGATAGGTTTCACTCCGGACAAGATCGTGTGTGCGGCTGCGCATGTGCGGTACCCGTCTTGGTCCAGACCGCAGCTGAGCTGGAATTTTTGAAGGCCTTTTGGTCAATGATGTACATGGCATTGGCGCGGCATAGTTAACCCTAGCAGAGGCACCATGCACGACGGCGGGTTACGTGAGCTTGGGGCCTGGCTTTGACCAGTGCGTCCATACCCCACTTTGCAAAATGCGCTGATCCGAAAATGCATGCAGGCAATCCATGGTTGCCGGCAATGCACACAGCTCACGGCTCGGGTAGAAACATGACATGTCTGGGAATCCCTGCACGTTGCGCCAAACCGTGTGATTCGACTGGTCCGCCAGTCCTTGGCAGCAACACAACACTAACACAGGCCGCTGCCAAGTCTGTCAACCACCCCCATCTCCCCCCCACCTCATCCCGTCTCTAGGTATACGACTGGAACTGCCAGCAGCGTGATGTGTTCGATATCACGGCGCGTCCGCTCATTGACTCTTGCATCGAGGGCTACAACGGTAGGTCGGAATGACCGCATCGCCCGTCACAGTACGGCGCCTTTGTCGAATTTTGCAAGCCTGCCATGGGGACCAGGATGTGATGTTATTTATGCACGTTGGAAAGCCAACCAGCGAACCTGTGTGCCTCATTTCCTGTGCGCCATAGTGGAGCTGTGCGCGCGATGCAAGTGCTCCTGGCCGGCTGTGTGGGCCGCGACGTAAACCTGTAACGTTTTTTCCTGTCTGTTCAAATCTACCTTTTTTTCGTGACCCACTTCTGTCTCACAGGCACCATTTTCGCCTATGGCCAAACCGGCACGGGCAAGTCGCACACCATGGAGGGCAAGGATGAGCCACCGGAGCTGCGCGGCCTCATCCCCAACACGTTCCGCTACGTGTTCGAGATCATCGCTCGCGACAGTGAGCAGCGCGGCGGCGGATATGGCTGGGCTTGTGGGATTGCCCTGGGGAACAAACATGTTTTCAAGGACCCGGCGTGTAATGAATTGGGTTCATCACGAGGCGCTGGGGACGCACATATAAAAGCTGTGTGGTTAGGCAGTAATATGGGTCTTCAAGTTCAGCAGCAGATGACACATCACGGGGTTGACGTGTGCGTGGAGATAAGCTGCGTGCGCCAGTGCGAGCACGGCCCAGTCCCAGCTCCTGCGGCCGTGGAAGTAATCCTCGGCTCGCTGTAGCATCAAGGACGTTTTCTTCCCCTTCTTCCGCAGGCGGCACAAAGGAGTTCCTCGTCCGCTCCAGCTACCTGGAAATTTACAACGAGGAGGTGTGTTGTTGCTGGGGCGGCGAGTGACCTTGGGAAACGTTGACCTGGAGGGAATACGGGTGGGATTACGGGCTGATTAGCACGTGGCCGGGCAATGTATGGGCGTGGTTTGGTACGTTTGTTTGGGCTGTAAGCCAGATACCTACAGGCACGCCAAAGTGAGCACGTTTTTTTCCATTACCCGCAACCTGAATCCCGATGCTGCCGCTGTCCTCAGCTGTCATTTCTTCACCGTGGCCCTCTGACACCGCGTGACACTTCTGACATCTCTGTGGCCCTGTGGCCCCGGAACGCTATCAGGTGCGCGACCTGTTGGGCAAGGACCACACCAAGAAGATGGAGCTCAAGGAGAGCCCCGACCGTGGCGTGTATGTCAAGGACCTGTCGCAGTTCGTGTGCAAGAATTATGAGGAGATGTACAAGGTCTTGAAGGTCGGTCAGCGCCGCGAGAGCGTAGCAGCAAGCAGCATGGGTGCTGGCTGGTGACCCGCCGTGCTCAGAGCATTGCCGCGGAAGATTACGATGCGGGCACGGCTTCCGAAAGCAGAGCTGGTGGAAGGGGAGGTGCTGGGATGGTGTTCCTTATACCCGCCAGCTTTGCAGGCCTTATTTCAACACTGCATGAGCGTCCGTGTTGGATTTGGATGACCTTAACTGCCTCCCAGACCCCTCCGTAACCTTGCAACATGCACAGAAGCTGCTGCTTGTTATGTATTGACCATTCAAACACTTTCGGTCATCATTGTGACTTGACCGCCACGAGCACGCACGCTTCGGCGGTCGGCTCTAGTACAAAATATGCGCACGCACACACAACGCACCTGCTCGCAGGCGGGCAAGGACAACCGACAAGTGGGCGCCACGCTAATGAACCAGGACTCGTCCCGTTCACACTCCATCTTCACTATCACCATCGAATGCATTGAGAAGCTGGAGAGCGCCGCCGCGGCCGCGCCCAAGCCAGGTAGGCAGCTGAGCACGGCGCGAGGATGCGGGGCTTCGACATGCTTGCTGCGCTGGGATTTCTCGGATGGCTTGGGAGCGCCGTGACGCGCTGGCTCCATGGGTTGCGCGTAGAGCGGTACTGCCACTTATGCATGTATGTATGTATGTGTATGCGCGGACCCTGCGTGACCGTCAGGCCGGTGACGGTGATTGGCCATGTGGTTTGGCGCAAAAGCAATCCGTCTCCAATGGGAGGGATGGGGTTGGCATGTTGTGTGGGTGGTATGTGCCGTCATGCTTCTTGAGTAGCCGTTGTATCGCTTTGCCTGCCTTGGACCCAGCCGCCAAGGGTGGCGACAGCAATCACGTCCGCGTGGGCAAGCTCAACCTCGTCGACCTTGCGGGTAGCGAGCGCCAGGATAAGACGGGAGCCACAGGTGGGTTTTGGGGAGAAAGAGGGGCGCTGGGCTACACTGGGAGCGAGGCCGCGCAGGTCGCTGACCTGTATAATGACAACCTCCAGACACCACGCCACAGTTTCTTGGGACTTTGCACTCTGGCTGGAAAGACACGGGAGTGGTTTGCCGTTCAGTATAACGGCGCCTGGGTTGGCTGATGCAGGGTTGTCTAAGTACTGCTTGCTGTCCTCTTGGGCCCCCTGGCCGAGCACAGCGGCAGGGCACCCCGGCCTTTCCGAGGCTGCATAGCTTAATCCCCGCTCTGCATGCTGCATCCTAATCTGCGCGTCCGCCCCCTCGGAACCTAGGTGACCGGCTGAAGGAGGGCATCAAGATCAACCTGTCGCTTACTGCGCTGGGCAACGTCATTTCCGCCCTGGTGGACGGCAAGAGCGGCCACATCCCCTACCGTGACTCCAAGCTCACCCGCCTGCTGCAGGTCGGGTCGGGACCGGACCTGCGCGTCGATAGTAAATATGTTTTATGTGCAGATGATATGCATGTCTGTGGGCATGCAGCTTAATCTGCCTGTCCGTGCGCGGTGCACGGTGACTATATGACCCCTTTTGCTGGCGTCTGCTCTACCAGCTTGATACAGTCCTGTATCAGCTGTGATGTCTGTTTAAGGTTTTGCATTACGTCATTTGTGTCCGCTCTCAACTGGTGCTGCGGCGGTGTTGGCACAGGACTCCCTGGGCGGCAACACCAAGACCGTCATGGTGGCAAACATTGGCCCTGCTGACTGGAACTACGACGAGACCATGTCCACCCTGCGCTACGCCAACCGCGCCAAGAACATCCAGAACAAGGTGCGTTTGGATGCACAGGTGGCGGGTCCGCAGCCGTTCGCCGTGTGGACTGTACTTGGAGCCCAGCTTGCACAGACTGTGCAGTATGCTGTGCACACATGAAATGGAGATGACGTGAGCCGAGCGGTTGTGCGTGTCGTCGTGGCATTACGTCAGTCCGAGACGTGATGGTCGGGGCGGCGTCCCTGGATTGAAAGTGTACCATACCTGGGGGTAGCTGATATGCGCCATACATGGAGGGCCCTACCCGCGAAATCGAGACCGAACCCGCTGACTTTGCATCTTGCTGTTGCTGCTTACGGCTTGCTACCCACAGCCCAAGATCAACGAGGACCCCAAGGACGCTATGCTGCGGCAGTTCCAGGAGGAGATCAAGAAGCTCAAGGAGCAGCTAGCGGTGAGGCGGGCGACACGACTGATTCTCAATGTTACGTGCTAGCGTCTGAGTGACCGGTGCCGTACATTCCGAGGAGGGGACGGAAACGACAGTTGCCAATGGCCATTACACTGCAGAGGAGGCAAACAGCCAAGCCATACGCTGACTGCGCGGCAGGGCCCACCGCCTTCGACGGGGGCCAAGGAGAAAACACTAGCCGTGCAGCCACAACAACACAAAGCGCGACACGACCCAGCCACGCACGACGGACTGAACTAGAGGGGGCGCCTGCGGTTGTAGTGATCAATCAGTGCGATGCAATCGTGTTTTACGTGTGGGGGTTCAGCATAAGGTTCTGTTGCCATACCAATGGTACCTGCTAGTAAAGCAGCACCAGAACAGCCGCAGGAGAGACTTATTTGTGCCGAGACCACCCCATACAACGCTTTTCCTCTTCATTGATTTTCCTACTTGCTGCCCCTCGGATTCCTGCGAGCCCTCTGCTGTTGCCCGTGCCGCTGCTAACGTTCCACAGGCGCGCCAGGCTGGCGGTGGCCCTGTCCCGGTGGCGGCGCCTACTGGGGCCAGTCCCACACAGCGGGTTGTGGAGCGCACCGTTGAGGTAGGACATTATTATTATTATCATTATTATTATTATTATTATTATTATTATTATTATTATATTATTATTATTATTTTATTATTATTATTATTACCCATGTTTCGTAAACGAAATCTGAAGGCAGCTCTGCTGTTCCGTTTCGAAGGAGGTCTGCGTGGCGTTAATGACGCAGGTTGTCTGTGCCTGATTTCGAGGGACATCACCGCCTCTCCTCTTCGCCCCTTCTTCGCCCCTTCGCAGGTGGACCCCGATGTGGACGCCATCAAGGAGCAGATGCGCAAGGAGCTCGAGGCCAAGATGCAGATCGACATGAGCACAGAGGCGCTGGATAAGGCCCGTGAGGAGGCGGAGGCAGCGGCCAGGAACCAGCTGCAGGTGATTCATGGGGGAGATGTGCAACCTTGTTCAGGCTTCGGCTGGGTTGGGCTGGGTTTCAGGTGATTGTCTTGGAAGAAATTGCAGGACGTGATCTACAAGGCCATCTTTGGAAGGAATGCAAAACGGACCCTGCAACTCGTGACTTTGGTTGGAGAATTGGATCGCGTTCCCTGGTTGGCAGCTGCGTGTGCGGCGAGAGTCGGCGCCACCTGGTCTTTTGGTTTACTTGCCTAGGTCAATTAGTCGGTCCCCGTACGTAATCCCGTGGAAGGTGAAGCCGTTCATCAAAGTCTTTGCTGCCCCAATGCTTGAACCAGAATCCACGAATGCTTTGTGCCATCCTCCTGCAGGCTATTATCGATGACCAGAGCAAGACGGAGGCACAGCGCAAAGCAGCGCGCGAAGCGCTTAAGAAGCAAGCGGAGGAAGCGCGAGCCATCGCAGCGGCGATCGAGAAGGAGAAGAAGGAAAAGGAGGAGCTGGAGGCGCGCATCAAGGAGATGGAGGGCAAGGTGGGTGGGTGTCTTAGGAACATGAGACGGGACCCTTTTGATCTTGGCCCCAGACTGCTTCCAGTGTCCAGAGTTGCCTTCTGCTCATGTGCGCATTCTTGCCATCCACGTTGGCCTGACTTCGGTGTTTGTTGGCCCCGTTTCCTATCAGATTGTGGTCGGAGGTGTGAACATGCTCGAAAAGGTGGATGAGCTCAAGCAACGCAGCGAGGACATCAAGCGTGAGGCGGTGAGTCCAGGGCCGGTTGCATGGCTGCAGGGGCACTGGCTGCTGTGCTTTCCATTGAGACTCTTCAAACCAAGCAACCGTATCTTTCCAGTAACATGCAGGGGATTACCGATGCAAGGTCTCCCAGTGCACAGTCAGTGTTGCAAAGTTTGCCGCACAGATTTTTTTACTGATCTGGTGAAGTCACAAGTTCCGCACAAGTGGGGGGGGGCCGTCCTACGAAGCCGGGGATCCATACACGGAAAAAAAGCGCTTGAGCAGTCCACTGGATTGCCCGACTGTTTTGCGTCCTCTTGACACGGCCTCGTGCCGTTGCCCCGCCCTTACAGGCAATTCGAAAGCGCCAGGAAGAAGAGGCCAAGCGACGATTGGAGGAGCTGGCCGCGGCCCAGATGGATGTGGATTCTAAGTTCGCATCCCTGGACGAGGAAATTAACGTGAGTGCTTGCACGGGACTGTCCCTGTGCATCGGGCTCCCGTCCCGGCGTGTTCGCAGCGCCTACAGCACACGTCATGGCATCCAGCCCGCGCCCCGGAGTTGCTATCCCATCCCACCATTGTCGGCGGCCTTGGCTTAACGTTTCACCTCATGGACCTAAGAACATTTATCCTAACCCAGATTTATGGTTCGGCGTTTTCCAGCAACATTTTCCCGACATATTGTGCCACTTTCGCCCATCCCACGACTCCGGCGCATTTCCCTCCATAACAACCCGGCCACCCGGGCCCCGCCGGGCCACCTTTGTGTGCAATGTCCTGTACTCGCAGGTCAAGAGCCGGCAGCTGAAGAAGTTGTTCGAGAAGTACCAGGCCAAGAAGAGCGAGTTGACGGATCTCCAGGAGCAATTCCAGCGGGAGCGGGAGGGCATGTTGGAGGACTACCGCATTCTTACACAGCAGGTGATTGACGACGGGGACGAGGGGGCAGCCGATGGGCTGAAAAGGGGGGTTCACCAAAGCCCACGCAGGTAGGGGAACGGGGACCAGGGAAGGAGCGCGATAAAGGAAGCAGAAACGTTCGTGGGTTCGAACGAATGTGGTTTGGGTTGTTCAACGCTAGAGTGGACAACTAACCTCCAGCATGGGGGGAAGAAAAAGGTATACCAGTTTCCCAAGTTGGATGATTGGACTGCGGCTGGCGCTGTGATAGCTTAGAACAGCAGCGCCAAGGGCGAAGTGGGTCGTGGCTGTTCTGACTTCATGGGTGTTAGAACCTTGCACGATGCGGTAATGCCCTAACTTGTTAACTCGCGTCTGTTATGCCTTCTGCGGGGTACGTGCGCTAATAATGCTGCAATCATAGCGCTTTTTGTACCCGCATCATCCTTGCTGCCGTATGACACCCCCACCCTCAGATCAAGCTCAAGAACCTCATCATCGCCTGCTTCATCCCGCCAGACTACCAAGACCGCATTATGCAGCACTGCCATTGGCAGGACTACGACAGCACCTGGTCCATCGACTGTATCGCGTATGCAGGTGCGCCGGCCTGCTGCCGCACCGGGGGTGGCTGGGCTAGCAGAAGCTGCACACTGTGCAATCTCATACGTTGTGTGATTTGTTAGAACACAGCCAGGGCACATGCGGGTTGCAAGATAAACCGCATTCCCACCTGCTCTCACTAATCGACCACATGGTGGTAAGCCGTGCCGCGGCTTTTGTCGCACCGTGTGTAACACCATGTTAGTGCCTGCTGCCTGTCACAACGTCCTACCTGGGCCGCCGCCGCCGGGGGCTTTGTGTCTGGGCCGCCGCCTGTTACAACAGTCCGCATTCAAGCTTCAGCTTACAAAATTCATGCGGCCTTTGGGTCGTAGTAGCCGCTACCAATTTCTGCGGGAAAGGGAAAGGCCTTCCGCACGGAGACGGGCCCCTTGCCTGGTCCTTAGCTTGCCTTCCAAGGGTTCCCAGCGGGCGGGCTGCGCGTTTTCATAACGATTAACGTGAGCTTTAACCCCTCAATGTTTATCGCCGCCTCAATGGCGTCTCTGCACCGCAGGCAACGCCATCCGCACCAACCAGGAACTTGCGGCCCAGGAGCACGACAAGGAGCACGGCTCTGACAATCCCGACAACGAGCGCCTTAAGAACTGCTTTTTCAGGTGGGCTTGGGTACGCCTAATTCACTGAAATGCTCGTACGGGCAGTCAATGGCCGGTATTACATACGCAACACGACCAAATGTCCCCCGGGGTTGTTTGTGCGTCCGTGGGTGCACGTGTGTTCCACCGGGCGGCGATTGCCAGGGCAGCTCGGGCTTTGCCCCTGCCGGAACAATCATTTGGGGCCGTGCTTCGTGTTCCATGGCCCCATTCATTTGTCGCCTAGCCCCTTCTTAATGCGGCTGCGCAGCACGCCAGCTCCCGCAGGTGCTCTTGCTCGTAAGTTGAATCGTTGGCCCCCGTCTTGGGTTCCCTGGTAACCTACCCCGCCGCCGGTTCCCTGCTCCATCCGTTCCCGTGGTCCCGTAGCTATGCGCAATTCGAGGAGGCGGGCGTCAACGGCCGACCAGGGACTGCTGGCAAGGCTCGGCCTGGAAGCGCCGCCGGGCGGCCACCAGGCAGCGCCGCGCGCCGCACTATGGGCACAAAGTAAGTGCGGGTTCTTCTCTCAGCGTACGACATGCATTACGCCTATCTTCCGCCAACATGTGCTAGCTCTGTCTCCGGCTGCCATGTATTTGCGGCCGCCATATTATGCTGGCTGCGTCTATCCTGGGATATGGCTCTGCACATCACCGCAATGTTGAGCTTTCTTTTTCGACCGATGGTCATGCACGCTTCCAGTGTACGTGGGATGTTCAGCTAGCCCCCGGCATGATGTTTTTTATGCGTTGCCTGCCGTGGATGACCCATACTGTACCGCGAGGCGAGCCGTGTCATCTCTCCACCCTGTGAAGTCTGGTCGTCCGTCGTGTTATTATCGCCACCTCAGGCCCGGCGGCAAGGACCCCACGGACATCGGCTCCCTGCGCGACTCGGTCAACTGGGGTGACGAGGATGACAAGAAGAAGGCGGCGTTGCCAAAGGCTAAGGGTCTTATTAAAGACACGGTCGACCCCCGGTTGCGCAGCAAGGCCAAGTAAATGAATTGTCTAGTTGTTGCTCTCGTGCCGCCGAGCGATGTGCAGGAGCAAGCACGAGCGCGGGTGCAGGCCAACGGTTCGGCATGCTTTGGACCTATGGCTCTTCCCCGGGGGGTACGCTGTGGAGAGTTACCTCAGTGGTGACGCAGTAATGGTGGCAGGGCCTGGATTGGATGGCATGCATCTTTCCGAGGATCGGGCCCGGAGATGATTGTGATTGCATGGCCGCGGACTGCCGTTTGACCCATTGCTTCGGTGCTTGCAGTAGCCTGTAAGGCATGTCTGCCGATCTTGTCGGCTTTTGTGTCTAGCCGTACCACACGCCTGTGCGCGCCGGGGGCTGGGCATGCTGCCTGCGTGTGGCGGCGGGAGGAGATTTCATGTACACGAATTTGAATTGTGCTTGCGTGTCCGTGTGGTGGGTATATGTGACCTCGATCTCTCTCCCGAGGGATCACAAACCCCGTGGCCGCTGCTCTCGTCGGAACATGGCATAAACGGGGGCGTGACGGTGGATGGTAGCCGCTGGTGGGTCGTCCTTGGGCCCAGGCTGTAGGACGCAGCTCCATTTCCTACTACACAGTTCTTGTACATACGAGTCCACGGCAGTGAACAGCAGGGACAGCAACTACAAATAGTAATTTACGACGCGGCGACGGTTTTGCGTGCGCTATATTGCGGTATTCATATGATGTGGGGTCACGCTAGACGCGCAGAGACAATCTTGCGGGCAACCGGGTGCGCGTGCTGACGTGCGCACTATGTTGCTTGGATGCATTAGCGTCGCACTTTTGGGGTGGATGGAGCTGTGCTGGACGTGATTCCAACACGCGAGGTATGCAGTTGCGGCGCCAACATTAACTAGCCGCTTTTGGTAAATGGGGCAATAAAAGGGCGGTGGTCTGGCTTGGATCAGGGGCTAGTCTGTTACACCTCGCAGCCAGATGCATCAGGATCGGGGGCGGTTGGGTGAGACGGACGGTTGGTAGGGCGAGCAGATGAACGGCCGGATGGTATTGCAGGCAGCAAGGCAGGTGATAAGCCGCGCTTTTGCCATTTGATCGCCTTGAAACAGCGGGGTAATGAGGCGCGTCATGAGGCGCAGGTGGTCGCCTGTGGATTCTTTGGAATAGAGCAGACGCCGTAGTTGCTCACCCAAACATGCCTTGCGCGCTGAATCCTGACATGGCGTGCGAAGGATAGCTTGGCTGGGCGCTGGGGCACGTCAAGGGTTGACGTCCAGATAGCGGCGGCGTACATTTGCCCTTGTTTCCGCATCGCCCTGCAACATGGGCTGCAAGGCATGTAACGTAATCTAGCAACTGGATTGGTACCATTTCCGGAGAAGGGAAAGTATCCAGGCTTGTACTGGAAGCTTACTGGGCAGCGAGAGTTTGCCCAGAAAATATGGCGAGCGAGTTTCGCGACAGGTATGTTTCTTGCAGTCTTGCAAATGCGGTACGCGTGCGGAGTGCACATTATCGCTGGGGAGGCTTGCCCGGCCTTGCCCGGCCCCGTGATAGTGCAGGCCGGTACGACGGCCCGGGTACTTTACAAGGTGTATCCACCTAGCAAGGATTACAGTACATGCAGAAGCCCAGGCCGTGTCGATACATGCTTTAGTACGTGCTTTAATAATACAGTAACGCAGCAGGACGTGGGCTGACAAGGGTTTGCTGAAGTCAATTCACTGCTAAGCTTCCATGAAAATAGATAATATAATAATAATGATGCTGTATCGTTGTCCTACCGTTGATATCTCAGTAAAGCTGGGCTGTGCTGTTCACATGCCGATGTTTAGTTGAAATTCAACCGCCTTCCACATTTTTATGGAGTGCTCACCATCGTGGATAGCGTAAGTAAATAGGTAAGGTAGCTCTGATACGATTGCACTTCTGCCTGCGTGGAAGAAGCTGCGAAGGGCTAGGGAAGCCATCATCCTTATAGCCCGGTGACCACTTTTGAAGCCTCGCGCAGTACATAAGCATGGGTGCGGGTTGCTCCTCTTCCAATTCGGCTGCGCGCCGGAAGACAATTGAAGTATTGCAGGGTGAGTCGCCATGCATGGGCATAATGACTGAACTCAGCTTTGATTTAGCTGCTGCCGCCGGAATCCCAAACTTTAACCGTTATACAAAAGTTTCCCCTGCAGCCCATTATGAGTTTCCCCCGTAACATGGGTTCAAGCATCCTGAACTCAATCTGTTGCATAGCCCGGCCCCCTTTTCTCCCAACCTCCGATCCCGCCCTCATACGAAACCCCAGGTACCCCAGCCTCCTCGGGACAGCGTCCCGGCCACGTCTACCTCAGCTACCACCCCGCCGATACCGGTGACCCGCGGGTCGATGGGGGCGACGGCGCTGCTTGCCGCGTGCGGGACTGGTTGACATCCCGCGGCTACGTTGTTATACTTGGAGAGCTCGACCCGGATGCTGACATCACGGGCTCCGGCGCCGCGACCCCAGGCAGCGTTGGCGCCCTGCCGCCGCCGCGGCGGCCACGGGGTTCTGCGGGCGTGCAGTCAGGTCTGGAGCTGTCCTGGCCAGCTCGCATGCAGCAGTGCGTGGAGCAGTGCCAGGCGTTCGTCGCGCTGGTCTCGGAGCAGTGAGTGCGCGGCTTCCCATCGGAGCGTTCGACCTTTTGTCTAGTGTTCAACTGAGCTGATGTTGAACTCCAGATGCGGAGTCCTATCAGGGAGGAGCTACTGCAGAAGAGCAAGGGGGATCAAATTCGAAAAGATAAAAGCGATATGTGAAAAGATGGAAGGGGATGCTGTATGCGCCTCCTCCAGCCGTCACCCCGCCAACCAAACTTAACCCAACCCTCTCCTGTGGAGTACGGCATGCACACCGTACATGCTTAGAAGCTTGCATTTTATCTCCCATTCTCCGTGCCCGTGCCTTCCATGCATAGACGTGTGGACCATGGAAGCTGTCAGTCAACGGCCACAAACCCAAACATCTACCCATATTCCACCTGCCGAAACCCTAACTCCCGCCGAATCCCACTCCGACCCGTTTCAGCTACGGTACCCACCCCGAAGCCGCTCGGGAAGTTCACACCGCGGATTCCCTGGCGGGGAAGGAGGCCACCGGCCCCCTGCTGCCTCTGTGGCACTCGGGGCCCTGGCCGCCGCAACAACCCTCCCTGGAGCCGCTGCTAGCGCCGCTGCAGCGCGTACCCCGCGGCCCGCGACCATTGTGCCGTACAATTCTTGAGGGCGTCATGGGGGAGCTTTTGGAGCGCCTGCAGGCGGGCGGCTGCATGCCAGCTCCAGCGGCGGCTCCGGCGGCGGCAGCTACCGCAGGCGACGGGGTGCGCAATGGCGGCGGCGGCAGCGGAGGTAGTCGTGGCGTGGAGGCCGTCGGCAGTAACGTGGAGGCGGTCGCGGGTGGGGCTGCCAGCCTGGAGGGCTGCTTCCAGCCGGGCCCTACGGACCCCCCCGAGGAGGACTACGTTGTGGTGCGGTGCTACACCGGGAAGCTTCAGGTACGAGGAAACAGCCCCGTCAGGAAGGGCAGGTTAGTGCAGGGGCTGCGGTGGACTCCTCTTGGAGCATGCGGGGTACATCCTACCGGTGGGGGGATGTACTGCCGGTGGGGGTGGTGGGGGTTGCAAGATATAGATGACACCTATTACAATTGCAATTATTGCTCCCCTCGTCGCCGCTCCAACACTCGGTAATGCAGGAGAAATCACCCCACCCCACCCCACCCTACCCGGGGCCCGTCCGTTGTTCGTTTTCCCTCCCCGGGCTCTCCCTTTCCCTCCCTTCACTTCTCCCGTACGGTCCCTCCATTGACTTTCCCGCCCTTTCCGAACCCTCCCAGGAGCTCTCCGACCGGATTTCCCTCACCGTAAGGCCCACAATATTCGATCTTGGGGGGGACACTTTTTCCGGAGACCTACCCGCCCTGGAGCTCAGAAAACAGCAGCAGCAGCAGTTGCCGGCAGCAGCAGCAGCAGTAGCAGCGGCTGCGGCTGCGCTAGACGCCGGAGCGCCGCCCGCTGCCGCCGGCGGCACCCTCTTCATCAACCGGCCCCACATCACCCTCCGCAACGGCGCGCTGTTGCTGCGACAGAACCAGGAGCTGAGGATTGCGGGGTCGGGTGTGGTTCTGGATACCATGTCTGTGATTACGGAGCCGCGGCAGGGGGGCCCGCGCGGGGTGGCGCTGGGAGCAGGCGGCGGTGGGGTTACGGGAGGAGGAGGAGGTGTTTCTGGCGCGCCGTACGAGAACGGGAGGGCCATGGTGGTGGTTGCGGGTGCCGTGGGTGTACGGATGCTGCGGTGCCAGGTGAGGTGTGGCGTGTGAGGCGCATGTGGGGGAAATGGGAGGGATGGGCGATGGGGGTGATCGGGGATGGGGGGGATATATAACTTGTGGCTCTTCGGCTCTTGGGCCTATAGCTATCTGGCTCGTATGGGCACTCGTTACACCTCTCCGGGTAACTTAACGCAACCGAAGTGTAAAAGACACACAGCACACATTATGCAAAGCCAAGGAAACCAACTGCCGTACACAGGGGGGGAAGATCCTGGAGAGGGGTTTACTGGGGGCCCAGGCAACGGGGGCTGTGTCTGGGGGGTTGCGTGGGGCTTCCCTTTTTTCCTCCAAAACCCTGACCGCACGGCCTCTTTCCTCTCCCTCTCCCTCTCCCCTTCCCCCCCTTTCCCCCCCCCCACACACACTCATGCGCAGCTCACCAACCACGGTCCGCATCTGGTACTCTGGCTGGCTGGTGGCGCCGCCGCCGCCCTCCGAGACTGCCAGCTTGAGTCCCCCGAGGGGGCCGGAGCCTGGGTCCGTGACGCAGGCAGCTCCCTGACGGCCAGCGCGTGTCGGCTGCAGCGCTGCTCGGGGCCCTGTCTGGCGCTGGAGGCCGGCGGGTGCGGGCGGCTGGAGGGGTGCAGCGTGCTGGACTCCGCGGAGCACAACGGCGTCATGGCGGGGAGCGGCGCGCGGCTGAGGGCGGTGAAGTGCGTGGTGTCGGGGTCGAAGGTGGGTTCATGTTGGTGGTGGTGGCCACTGCTGAGAGCTCAGGACTTCATGTAAATGACTTCATGTGAATGGACGAGGGATGTACGGCATGGCGTGAGGGTCGTGAACTTGGCTGGGGTGGGCGGATGGGGACGCGGGATGGGTGGAGGTGGGGGTGGGGGTGGAAGTGGGTTCAGGGAGGGAATCGTATGGCTGGGTTAGTGAGGGAGAGGGAGAGGGAGCTTTCCTGGACAAGGAGATCTCAGGTTAGGTTTTTATCGCCGCAAATGTGTTTTTATCGTCATGGTACGGCATGGAGTTTGTAACCCGGGGGGAAATGGAGAATGTGTGTGTATGACGGAAACCAATTGCCAATCAGAGCTGTCGGGAGAGAATCACAATCGCGCGAATGTTGCGACTGCGTTTGGTCACCACGTAGTGATAACCACATAACAGCAGTTTACGTCAACATGCCTTCAACATCAATATGCCCTCAACATCAACATCGTTCCGCAACACACGCGCGACCCCCTCGCGCCGACCCCTTGGCGCTGGGCCCCCCTTCCCCGGCCCCCATTGCCCCATCCCTTCGGCCGTGTCTCTTGACCTCTCCCTTCTGTTTGCGGGTGTGTTTGCGGGTGTGTTTGCGGGTGTACGGATAGGCGGGCGTTAACTTGTACGGCGGCGCGGATGCGGAGTTGATTGCTTGTGAGGTGGTGAGCAACGGCCTGGCCGGTGTGGAGGTGAGCGAGCCGGGGAGCCGCCTGGTCGCCCTGGACTGCAAGATCTCCATGAACGGCCAGGTGGGGTGGGGTGGGGTGGGGTGGGGTGGGGTGAGGCTCACAAAGGGTTGACGCCACCCGATCCCACGCATACACGCGTGCGGGACGAGAGGGTTTGGCGGAAGGGTGGAGAGGGGAAAGGTAAGACGGGAAAGAACTGCCGACGACTCCAAAACTCAAAATTGCCGTAGAAGGGGGGGAACTTCGGTTCTTGAGGCTGGAGGGGAGAGGAGACGAAGAGCCGGGGGGTGACCCAGACGAGCCCCGAGTAACATCCGGCGCGCCGGTGGCGGACCCTAATGCATAGATCCCTCCCTTGGTGGGGGGTGGGGGGTGGGGGGGGAGATGATGTCAAGTCAGAGCGATGTGAGAAGGGTGGCACCTCGCACACATGCGCTTGTTCTTCCCCCTGATTACTGTTGATGTGTGTGATGTCCAATCACCGGCCTCCTTCGGCCTCGTGACGACGACGACGACGACGGCGCTGATGCTGATGCTGATCATGCTGTGGTCAGTCCGGCGTGCTGGTGGCGGGCGGCGGCGCGGCCTCCCTCACTCACTGCTCATGTACGGGCAATAAGGCACACGGAGTGCTGGTGCGAGGACATGGCGCGGAGGGGACTCTACGGCAGGTGGGTGTACGAGCAGGGATTCGTGGAATCTGAGCTATGAATTGGCAATTGGATTTAGGCTTTGTGTTCCGGATTTCGGCATGGGCCTTGAATGGGTTTTTTAGGGTTGTCTGCGTGTTCTGGACTTTTCCTTTGTTCAGCTCCGGTCCGTTTGCCAATGCGAACCCTCTGTATAGCAGAGTTTTGCATGAACCGAGTTCCTGTAAACGGAACAAGACTTACCGCTGTGTTAGGTGATGACCAGGCGAGAGAGTGAAAACGCATGCTGATACGCACTTTTTCTTTACGTTGCTTAGGAGCATACGTAGCCTTCCTGCCCTTCTCCGAAGGAACCCTTGGCCCTTCCCCTTGGCTCTTCCGTCAAAACCAAGGTATAGCTTTGGACTTATTTAGACTAAGGCATCACTGACGTGCTTAACTAAGGCATCACTGACGCACCCAATCAGAAACCGTTTCCTCCTCCACTTTATCACCGCGTTCAACAAGACGTTTCCCCCTCTCTTCCCCGCTCGCAGACGACTCTTTCCCATAACGGCCAGGCAGGAGCGCTGCTAACCGACAGCGCCCGCTGCCAGCTGGTGGGCTGCGAGGCCACCGGCAACCAAGTAGCAGGTCTGGTGGCCTGGGGTTGCGGCACCTCGGCCGCAGCGGCGGACTGCTCGCTGGTGCAAAACTCGGGAGGCGGCCTGGCGCTCCGAGACGGCGCGACTGTGGAACTGCGGAGCTGCATCGTCAAGGGCAACCGGCTGCCCAGTGAGGTAACTGGGCGCGGTAGTGAGTTGAGGCTCGTGGTAGGGGCGCCAGGTGCGGGGAAAGGGAAGGTGGCGGGGGCAGGGAAGGGGGTGTCAGCGGGTGCCTGTGTGGTAGATCCGGCGCCGCGGGCGGTGGAGGGCGGTGTGGTGTTGGAGGTGCGGGCAGGAGCGACAACGGCGGCGGCGGAAGGGGCAAATAGTGGTGGTGGCGCTGGTGATGGTGGCGGTGGCAAGAAGAAGTTGTGGGGTTTGTGAGCTTTGGGGTTGTGGGCTTTGTGGATTTCGGCGTTTCGGGGGCCCGCGCGTGTGGGCGTTGGGGGCGGTGCGGGCCGCTAGGCAGCTGGAACAGGTTCCGAAAGAGGAGCTTTAAACGACCAAACGCGAAGCAGCCTGATGCGAGCGAAGTACGTTACGTGTCGGACCGATGCGATCAAAAGGAGAGGGTCCCGAATGGGATGATGATGATGCGCGGTCTGATGTTGCGATGGTGGCGCTGAAGTGGTGGACTTCTATGTACAATGATGTGATGTCGTTTGGCGGCAGTATGCATGCAGGACCGCTGTTTCTCATGATTGGTCTTTCAAACACGAGATGTGGCCCTTAAAAGACGGAAACTTTGTGCGGTATTTAGGAATGCATGGACCGATCACCAGAGTTGCACCTGAGTGGCCCCCTGGTGCGTCTCATATGGCTCCAGATAAAGAACAAATTTGCAGCAGCGCGGCATAGTGTCACTGCAAGGTTCCGGGATTGGTCCTCACAGAGGAAATCCCTCGACCGTAAGAGGGTAGATGAGCCCCCGTGCCCGTGGACGGAAAGGGACCTGGTTATAGTGATCAACCTGCGAGCAGACCTGTAGTGAAGTTGATCCGGGGGCAGATTCCACTGGATGCTGGTGTTGGTGGCGGTGGGTGCTGAACCCGAAAAAGCTACTAACTTCAGAGAAGTCGGCATGTGGGTGAAGAGATGATGTGCCTCTTAACCATTGGGGAAGGTAGGGACTGCCAGCAGGCTAGTGGCCACGGGTGAATACCCCTCATACAACTCTTCTGCTTTGCAGAATTATACGTCTGATACATAGTTCAAGAGTCCTGTCAGACAATGGGGATGAGCTTGAGGATGCAGTCGCGGCATGCGAGTGACTTGACCGCAACTGTACATGTTTTCAAACTTTTTGTGTGGCGTTATGGCGATGATGGTGTGTGAGGGGGAAAGACGAACCACGAGCGAGTGAAGCTGATGGTGGGGGAGGGGAGATGTGGATGGGGGGTTGCTGTGCTTGCGAATCGTGCGACGGCATATGCACCGGGACCCACAGCTGCTGTTACGGATCGGGTTCGGGTTCTGGCGCCCACCTCGAACCCACCTCACGCCTGCTGCCGGCTCTCGGCTTTGTTAACCCGGTGTTGGGGTGAAGAGGAGGCGAGGCAAGCACGTGCGAATCACGTGCAAGCAGCTCCAAGCGAAATTCACCAAACCGACGCCCACGTCCGCTACCATCGTTTTACCGCAACGGCCACCACCCTGTTAACATTCCGTCATCTTGCTCCTAACCCCCAACTCTGTCAGCGTCGCTGCAACAACCCGGAGTCCTCATCACCATGCCCATCATCGTCACCATCATCATCACCATCACCACCAGCGTCATCATCATCACCATCGTCATCGTCAGGCGAACCGCAGACAGTTTTGCTGCTTGCTGCTTGACAAATCCATTTAAGGCCTGCCTTTCCCCAATCAGAGAGGCCACATTCTCACATGCGCACACTGCCCCACCCACCCAGCACCTACCCACTAACTCCAACATCTACTCCACAAAATTCGCCCAACGCTCGCAGCGCTCGCAAAAGCAAATTGCCTGCAGCCCTGATCTTCGCCATCGCACAAGCTGCCGAGTTAATAGTCCATCGAGGGTCTCGAAAGAAGGAGGGACACAATTTCGACCGCGAGAAGCAAGACCAGGGAAAAAACTTCGTTGACCTTCTCGACCTTCCAGCATTACAGTGCAGCAGTACAATTAACGTTGGCAACTAAAGACGAGACGCAGCTCCCACGCCGCCAGTGCGTCCTCCTGCTGCCCATCCATCAACCCGTTGCGAAGACCTGACGGTCCCCCCGCCGCCAGCGTCACTCCCGAACAATCCCACCCCTAGCCCGGCAGTTGACCGGGGCCCTGGGCCGGACCCTGACCCAGCTGTGGCCCCCGCCGTGGACTGCACCCCGAGGCAGTTGTCCAGGAAGGCCTTCACCACTTGTCTGTACTGCTCCTGATGATCCCTTAGGTGGGCCACATGCGGTGAGGTGTCCCAACCCTGCTCCCACACGGGCAGCAAAAGGGGCGCCACGTGGGGTGTATCCGTGGCCCCACCGGGCTGAAAACCTCCATACCCATAGCCCTCGCGCCCGCAGCTGCCACCGCCGCAGCTGCTGCTGGTGCTGCTGTCACAGCAAGTGCTACTAATACTGGTGGTGGTGCTGGTAATTGTCCTGTTACTGCCAGAGCTCCCAGCTCCGCTGCATGCAGCAGCACCGCCAACGCGCATCATCTCAGCCGTACACAAATCTGATGGCAAGGAAGCAGACTGCCCGGGTCCGGCCGCAGTCCTCAGGTCCCGGGTCCCGGTCCTAATACCGGCTAGCCCAGTGGCCGCCGCGGACGGCGACGCCGTTGACTGCACGGCAACGGGCGAAGTACAGGTGGCGGCTTCAGAGCGGAGCGCCGCTGCTAACGCGTGGATTGGCTGCGGATCCGCCAGACTGTCACCGCTCCAGCTGTACAAAAACAGTACGGGCAAACGTGTCGCTGCTAGGCCGCGTCGCAGTCCGACCCACATGGCGCGACGCTGCGCCTCAAACACCTCATACAGGCAAAAGTCCAGCGTACCGGCTGCAGCGGTGCCGGCGGTGGCCTGCAAGCTGCGCCGCCCCGGGTGACGGCTGGTGGCGAAGAGACGCACACCCACGCCCGAATCGAAATCCACGGGGCTCGAGTCGAACAGCACTCCACGAAGGTGAATCAGCAGCTGCGGGGCTGCCGGGTCCCCCGGTGGGGATTGCTTCCGCTGCTGCTGCTGGAGTTGCTGCTGCTGCTGCTGCTGGTGCTGCTGGGGATTCTGCGATGAAGCAGCCGTGATTCCAGCTCGCCGCCATCCCGTCATGAACGAACCAGGTAGAAGAGACCAAAGGTAACGCACTGGCCCAGCTGCAAAGGTGTCAGTAACGGCAGCGGCAGCGGTAGCAGTAACCCCAGCAGCTGGTGTGGCAACGGCGTCCGATTGGGCCGGCTGCTGGGCCAGGACCGTATGCGGCCTGATGGGCCCAGCTTCTGCTCCTTGCCGCGACACCGTAGCCGCCGCTGCTGCCGCCTCGACTGCTGCGTCCGGCACGAGCCGCTCTAGCAGCGGCCACAGCACACCCTTGGCGGCGCCGCTGAAGCACGCCAAGACGACGTCTCTGGGGTGCTCTCGCAAGTGGGCGGTCAGGGCCGCTAGCAGCATGGCGGCGTTGCGGCGTGCCAAAGCGGGCAGCCACACTGACAACGCGGGCCAGCCATAGAAGACGGCTACATCGAAGCCCAGGCTGTGGTACAGAGCGACGTGGCGCGCCACAGCGGACCGGGCGGCCCACATCCATGGCAAGATGACGACCAGCGGCCGATGTCCCTGTGGGGATACGCTGGGTGTGGCAGACGATGTAGAGGTGGAGGCTTCCTGGGAGGCTGGAGCTTGCTGCCATTCCAGGCCGTGCGCGCGGTGGGGCTTCTGGGCCGGTGGCGTGCGACGGCTGGGCGGTGGCATCTCGCGCGGGGATGAGGGCTAAAAGGCACGGAAGGTCAGGGCTGGAAACGTTGCAGTGGTAACTGTCAGACGGAGCAAGGGCCAAGAGGATGGGCGGGAATTGTGGTGAGGACGGCGGCCGAGAGTAAGCGATGGCATTCTGTGAGGTCGACACAGTTACAAGCGTACCTGCGAAAGCTTGGCTTAGAGCTTCAGCTGTTTAAGTAGCTTTTCCAACTCACAAGATTGCTGCTCACTTCGCAGCTCCCTACAAGAGAGAGTGCAACCGTCAGCGTAATTGCCCCCATACCAGGACAACCTCTGACAGCAAGCCACTTGAGCGAGTGTCTTACCGATTCTCCTCGAGAAGCGAAATAGCCTTCCTTGCGACCGCAAGCCGATGCCTTGCGTAACTGGATTGCTGTGGCAGTTTCCTTAGGGCTTCAACTAACTCACGTAAAACAGCGAGCTTTTCCTCATCAGACCGGGGCTGCTGATTTAATGGCAGCTGCTTATCACGCCGGTCAATATTAAACCTTTTCGGTGTCCTTCTGTGCTTCCCGTTGCTGTTATGGGACAAACCAACTCCATCCATTTGAGGATTGGCTTCATATTCACCCTCATATACCAAAGTTAGGAAGGGAAACAAAACAAGTCTGGTTGCTGAGTCAGAAGTCCTCCCGTACGGTTCTGTCAAACTGCGATTTGTGCAGTCACAGGTTCCAACCCAAACATCTCCGTGCTTCAATGCCAATAAGATAGCCAGCCTAACTATTAAAACGATAACATCAGCATAGCTCTTAAACACAACAAAAAGAAACAAGATATCATGTTGCAGCCAGCGTGCCGCCTGCGCAATTTAGTTAAGAGACTCTAGCTTCCAACCGCAAATCCAAAAGGTCGCTGGGATCACACCACCCACGGTAAATCCTACCCACAAGTTCATCAGTTTACTTCTACAAGCCTCTCCCGAGGCAACCCAGCTGAGGGAACAACACAGCCCTCTACGAGACATTCCAGTCAACCACCATAAAAAACGTTTAAAGTGTTGCGCAATCTCCATCAAGTGCCGCATCGGTTGTCATTTTATTCCTGACCAAGCTCCCTCGAAGGATGGCGTTCCGTCCTCCTCCCACCACGCTTGGCGGTAAGGCCTTGTTTCCAGCTACGTCACAGTAGCCGCACCAAGTACTTAAACACCAAGTACTTCACCCGCCCACCCCAACCCCTGCGACCTAATCCGAAACACCCGCACCTTCGCCCGCCGCGCACCCTCAACACACCTCAACCACTATCACCCCAAAAGCAGTAATCACGTCCTTCAACCAGTAGACCAGCAGAGGCAAGACCGCTCTGGCGTGCCTCTCGCCTCCCCTCTTACACTCAGCCACAATCAGCTCCTCTGGCGACACCGTAACCCAGCCGTCCAAACAGCGATAAGCAACTTCTGTTCTCTTTACTGTCGACTGTACTGTCAAAAGAGATAAAAAGTATTCTGAACTTGTACATGTGCATTTTAGCTGTTGGCGAAATCTCCTTCCCACTTCCAAACCCACCAATCATCTAACCGACGCAGTGCCGTGCACGCGGCGGCGGCATCTCCCAGCACATCACCACCACCACCATTTCTTTACCAGCAGACATCCCTCACGCCCCGGGGAGGCAACGCCCTTCTCGACCTGCGTTATGTAATCCGTGCCCCACAATATAAAGAGGCAGTTAGATCATAACATCACCAAGCTACTACCTCCCCCCCCCAACACACAGCACACCCATAGGCGCGTAAAATGTTGTTGTGTGATTGGGCGGGGAGCAGGGCGGCATCCAAGACCTCAATCGATCTCACCCTGGTTGAATGGATGGATGGATGCACAAACACCGAAATCATCAAATTTCAGAATTGACCAAACCTACCAACCACACATTTATGGCAACAGCAGCAATAGCAACAGCAACAGACAGCATTTCATAAAGGAAACGCGCGCATGGAAGGCGAAACCTGTCCTACAGGTTGAGAATCTGCAGAAACGCCAGATCGTTGTTGGATTATATTGCTGTTCAACGTCGTCTCCGGGGCCCTCGTAGGACACGTTGTAATCATATGCATGTATGCATGTATGTATGTATGCAGGTGTGTGTGTTGGCGGGAGAGAAGCGCAAGTGCAACACCCCGGTGCCTCCCCCCCCTCCTCGTTGGCCGCCATGACAGGCAGCATGTCGGATACTTCCCCCTTTTGTCACATCAGATCACAACCACAGTCACAACCACAACCACAACCACAACCACAGTCACAGTCACAGTCACACGGCACCCCAAACTCGCATCACAATGGTACCGCACAATCCACCCGCAGACACACCGCCAAACCCCAATGGAGGCAGCCAAGCCACGGCGGCCCGGATCCCCCCCTGGTCCCGGTCCGGTCACCACCTCAGTGCACCTCCAACGTTCCGGTGAGCTCGCTGTACACATTAGGCGCCGCATGGCGCATGTTCTCATAGAAGAGGCTGCTGGAGCCGTGTACGGCGGAGCCGCCGCCGATGCCGTACACGTGGCCTCTGCTGGTCGTTGCCATGGAGTCGGCGAACCGGCCGCTCAGGGTGGTGTTCGACGCCATGCCCAACTCCAGGACCTCCTCCGCCCCGTTAACGACGCCGCCGCCGCCGCCGCCGGCACTGCCGCCACCGGTGCTGCGGTTTACGAGGTGCAGTACATGCAGCCGTACCCGGCGCGCCAGCGTCAGCCGCTGCTGCGCCCGGGGGCTGGACGTGCACCCGCCCGCCGCCGCCGAGCCCGCTACCGCCATAGCGGCTGCGAGGGCGGTGTTCGTGGTGAATGGCGAAGGCCCGGTGCCGTTGGCGCCCACGCCGGGGATGCCGGCGGCGGCAGTGGCGGCGGCGGCGCTGTCTATGGCGCTGGCGGAGCCGGACGGCAGAGCGCTGGAGATTGTACTGACGGCAAAAATGGTCATCGGGCTTGTACGACCGCCGTCAGCTAGGGTGGTGTCAAGGACAGCCATCGTGGCGGTGGCGGCGGCGTCGGGCAACGCTTCCGTCGCCGCTGTTGTACCCCCCGCTGCACCCTCGACCGAGGTCGCCGGATGTCGCGCCGGTTGCTCGCCCTGCGCCGTACCGTGTACGACGCGGTGGGGGGCTGTGGTGGCGGCGGAAGCGGCAGGACCCATAGAGCCCAGGGCCGCGCCATGAAGGACCGGCAGTCTGGCGGGGCTGTCAAAACCGCTAATAAACGTACTGCTATTCATGATACCGCCGGCAGCAGCGCCTCCGCCGCCTCCGCCACCGTCATCGTCCGGTGCAACTGCCACCGCCGCGGCGTCGCTATGTTCCGTACATACGGGCAACAGCACCGCGCGCCGCACGCCGCCGCCGCCGCCGCCGCCGGGCATCACCGCCAGATCTACCCGTGCGCCGATCGCCGCCGCCGCCGGCATCAGCGTCACCGCCGCCGCCACCACCGCGTCGGCAGGACGCAGCGGCGGCGCCGCCGCCGCTGCTTCCGCGAGGCCGGGTACGGCGGTATCGGCGAACAGATCGGTGTAATCCTCCGCTGTGTAGAGTCCGAAGCACTCCGAGCCCCCTTGTCCTGCGGCCCGCTTCCGCCTGGGTGAGTGTCCCATGTCCCTTACCAGCTGGTCGTGGTACCTCTGCTGGAACAGCATGATGGTGGAGGCACAGTAGTGCTGGGAGGGCATGACAGACCTCCGCCAGGTCCGCTGCTTCTGAATGTCCTGAGAGTTCCAAAGTCGAGGGGTTGGAAGGCGGGCAGGGACGGGATAAGAATAGTGTGATCAGGCTTTCGAGTGGCGAGGCGGCTCGTAGGGTGAGAGTGTGGCATCACCCTACCGGCATCGATTTCGTCCTGCTCCAAAGGGGGGGGGTAAGGTAGCGCGAAGAGCAAGAAGTGGATCGCCCGGGAGAGGATGCTCGTGTCGTGGGAGCCGGGTCGGCTGGGGGCACCGCACATGGAGAGGTTTGGAAATGGAAGAGGCGGTGCCATTGAGAGGTGCCATTGAGAGGTGCCATTGAGAAGTGCCATTCAGCGGCGCCATAAGGCCCCAGGGCCCAGCACCAAGTCTATCACGCACGCGCCGATCCCCCCTACGACGACTGGGACCGGAGCGCCATAGGACCATTTTTTAACAGCGACATCATGCGCTCCCCTAGCTTTTCCCTTTCCCCTCCCGCATTACGGTCCTGCTGCCGCTGGCCCTCCCACACTGACCCGTGGGTCACTAAGCCTGCCCAACTAACTTCCTTTACCCCCAGTATCTCCCTCCCAATCGCCTGCCCAACCATCTCCCATCACTTCCCTCAGCGCTGCGCCCCACAGCAGCTGTTGGGCGACACACCGACACACCGACCCGCGGGTCACTCGGCCTCCCTCCCCGCCCTGTCCTTCTTCTCCTGCCCCGGTCTTCTCCCTCACCTTCACAAGCTCCTGAGGTCCCGGCAGCTGCAGGCGCTCCAGCAGGTGGTGCAGCATCCACAGGGACTGCAGCCCGCTGGTCAACACATTGTTGAAGGAGGAGGCCTGGGGGGAAAGGGAAGGGCGTTTGGGGTATTTGGAGAGGGAGGTGGTGAGGGCCCCAGTTTTGTGGATCTGGGGAATCAAATAATGCAAAAGCAGCAAAAGGGGCCAACTGCCAACGTGTCCAAAGTACCAACTTGCCGTACGAGTCTAAAACAAGGGAGGCGACTGACCGCCATTCCTCAATCTTGCAACCTACCGGGGCAGGTAGGTGTGTGTGTGTGTGTAGGAACTTGAGGGAGAGGGAGGGAGGTGGGGGGAGATGGGCGGGGGGGATGTGTGATGTGCGGACAGTGTGTGTATGTGTGTGTGTGTGGGCCGCATGTGTGTGTGCCCCATCCCCTTAACCCGCCTCCACTCGTACCTCGCAGCCAATGAAGTACAAGTTAGGCACCCAGGGGCACACGACGGAGCGGTACAGGTGCAGTCCCGCCTGGCCGCACCCGGGTGGGCCCCCCGCCGCCATCAGCCGGTCGGCAGTAGCCGCGTCAAACAGGCTGTAGTCCTTGGTGTAGCCGGTAGCGAAAATGAGTACGTCACAATCGATAACGGTGCCGTCCGTTAGCCGTACACCGCCCGGCCGTATCTCCGCCAGAGTGCCCTGTACGGCGGAGATACGACCGGCATTGACGGCCTCGTTCCAGGAGCCGTCCTGGATCTGAGGCGAGCAGGACGAGCATGAGGCATGAGGAGGACGAGCATGAGGAGGACGAGCACGCGGAGGACGAGCATGGACAGGACGCGGAGTTGAGGGAGGGAATCACTTGATGGTGCACGAAGGCCAACGGTCAACTACCTAATGACGTCCAAACCGTCAACTACCAATGTGGGGCGTACGGAGTGCTCTGTGTTCCGCTCCTCCTGAGCAGATACCTGCGCCAAACAGCAACCCCACGCCCATCCCCACCACCACACACAACGCCGTCCCATTCTCCAAGCCGGCCACCCCGCACCCTCCGTGTCCTTAACCCACTCCCCAACCTCACCACCTCTACAGCCCCTCGGTAGCCCCCGCCGGAAATACTGCAGCCATCCGCCACACCTCAGAATTCCCGCACCCGCGCAACCTCCCCTCCCCTCCCCTCCCCTCCCCTCCCGGGCCGGGCCCCACCCTCCCGCGCCCCACCTGGCCTCCGAAGAACATATCCTGCACGAAGTCCAGCTCCGGCCTCAGGTGCCCCAGCAGCCGCATCTTCCCGGCCACGTGGCGCTCCAAGCTGCTCCAAAACAACCTCTTCAGGGGGGACATCAGCCCATGCTTCAAACGCTTGGAGACGCGGTCCTGACCTGCAACAAGGTTGAGGGGTGAGAAGTGCGTTTGTATGTCTGTCTGTATGTATGTTGTTACAGGGTGGTTAACTTCGCCAGCGGCCCCCTTTCCCGGGGCAGTCCCTGCTCTCCCCTGCTAGAGGGGCACCCTAATCCGTCACCCCATCCGACTTCAGAATGTATTCGTTGGGTTCGGCAACTCACCACCAGCATCCAACCAAATCTAGCGGATCAACGGCGCATCAACTTAGTTCCTGGTCAGCTCGCAAGTTGATATTATCACGTCCTACACCGTCCATATGATGGGGGGCCACCTCCCATTTCATCACTCCTCAAACACCCGAGGAGCTGGCAGGCGGATTTGAACCCGGGTCGACTGGATCGACTGGGAGCAGAAGTCAGGCCTTAACTTCTGCCAGCCGCCTGCCTGTCTGTATGTATGTCTGTATGTGTGTAGGGGAAGGACGGGGAAGAGGAGGAGGAGGAGGAGGAGAAGGGGAGGGCGAGGAGAAATGGAATGTCGTCGACAACAGAAAAAAGGGGGGCAGAGATAGATATGTAGAGAGAGGAGGGCCCGACCCCGAAAATCCCCCCAAAAGTCCACGCAGCACCTCCCACCGTACTCAACGCCGTACATAACCACTGCCGTACCGGTGTAGTACATTGGCAGCATCGCCGCCGTGAACCGAGTGTATAGGATTCGGTGGAAGGGCAGTCCGAACAGCTGCCTGGGCAGGGGCCAGTGCGCCTGCCGGAACAAGGTGACGACGGAGGCGGCGCGGGCGGCGGGTGACGCGGCCACCACTGCGCAGTCCGTGGCGGACTTGCCTGCCCCCAGCACCAGCACCCTCTTGCCCGCCAGGCCGCCGACGGAGGAGAAGTCCCGGGCGTGGAGGACGGTGCCTTTGAAGCTCGCGAGGCCCTGAGGGGTGAGGGGTGGGTGAGCGGGGAAGGGGGTCAGGAAGGGCGGTTAAGGGGGCGGGGAGGCGGGTGAGCCGGGGGGCTCGACGCCGGGTCAAAGGGGTGGGGGTGGTGAGGCCTCCGGGGTATTTGAAACGCGCTTCGTGTGCAGTGGTAGCTGTGAAGGCGGTGATCATAACGATGGTCATTTGTTACACCAGACGAACAAAAGAAGAGATGGAGGAGGAGAAGGAAAACCCAGCTCAAGACATGGACATGGGCTGAGTTTAGGGAGCTTAAGGCAATGGAAGGCCCTCTCCCCCTCGCCCAGGCCAGGTCAGAACATGACTCACCGGTACGGACGGCACATACGGACTGTAGTACATGCCAGTTGCCATGACTACGACATCCGCCTCCATAGTTTTGAGAGGTCCTAATTGCGGTGACTGGCCGGGGAAGGCGGCATGGCGAAAACGCACGCTCCAGCGGTTGCCTGGCAGTACGGCAAGGTGTACGACCTTGGCGCCGTACACAATGTGACGCTCCAGGTCGAAATATGCGCAGTACGCGGCGATATAGTCCTGCAAAAAGGAGGTGGAATAAGGGCGGGGCTACATGACAAAGGCAAATGGGGAAGAAGGGGCGCCATATGGCGGAGGCAGGAAAGAAACACTGAGATTTGAAGATCAGGAAGGCTCTAAAGCCGTGAGAGGGGAACGCGTGTACGACAGGTACGGAAGCGTGTACGACAGAATGGAAGCATGCCACCCTTTCAGTGTTTGTTCCCTTGTTCCTAAGCCCTGTGCACACACACACACACACAAACATACACACACACAGGTCCCCCTCCTGCCCCGCAACGTGCCGCCCTGCACCGGCCTGCCGAGCCGGGGGCGACCCCGGACGGCTCGGGGTGTCCCCGGAGGAGCTCTCAGAGGAGGTTTCGGAGCGGATAGCCTAGAACCAACATAACGGCAAAAGCTTCACCATCCGGTTCCCTTCCCCGGGGGGTTTGAGGCTCCAGCTCGGGGTGCACCAGCTGCAGCGCTCACAGCTAAACACTCAGGGGGGACGGCGGCGGCGGCCCCCCTCTCGCCCCCAGATGAGCGTATATCAGGTCTGTGATCATAACTCTTCCCCGGGAAACATATCAGCAAAGTAACGGCCAACGACCAACGACCAACGACCTGTCACCTGCCGGCCAACACAAGGTCTCTCCGAGCTGGGCACGTCCCAACCCTTTTAAGTATAGACAAACAGACAGACGTACAGGTAAGGGAACAATCCCAAGAAGCCTGGGACAGCGAATTTGCTCGACATGCCCTCCAGTCAAACAAAGCCCACCCCACCTCCCCCTCCCTCTTCCTCCCACCTCTCCCTCCCAACCCCGAAATCTCGCCACTGCCCCACTGCCCCACCTTGACGGTTTCTCCAGAGGGATAGACCTCGCGTGCGGCTCGCTCGGCCAGCTCCCGCGGGGCCTTATTGTACGGAAACTCCGGAAAAGTGTAGCAGGACCAGGGGACTGCACTCCTCGTAGTGATTATAGGTGAGGGGCGAGGGGTCGGGGGGCAGGGGTGAAGAGAGAAGAGGAAATGTCTGTGAGATGTCGGGAGGGGGGGGCTGGAGGGCTGGGAGAGGGCACGGATGGCTGAGGCAGCGGTCCGGTGGGGGGAGGTTTCAAGGGTGCGGGCAGCGGCACAGTTAGGTTTGTGGCTGGGTGTAAAGGGATGGGGTGACGTGGCAGCGCTCGCGAAGGCGGCAATGGTTTGAGGGAATGGAATGGATCTAGGCGTCCTTGTTCGGTGACGGCTGGGGTTTGCGGCGTGCGTCTTAAGCTGGAAAGGGAAGAGCAGAGATGAAGGTGAGAACTGGGGGGGGGGGTTAGGGGAGAAGAGACCGCTGCGGACCTTGCAGTGCGAAGGAATGGTAGTTGCGTCTCCATACTCCGCCCGAACCGCGCCCCTGCTCCAGAACAAGTGCGTCGTAGCCTGCTCGGAGAAGGGCTCGGGCGGCTTGACAGCCGGCCACACCCGCGCCGATGACAACGGCAAGCTTCCTGCACCTCGTCTGAGCACCGCCAGGCTCTTCCGTAAACATAGCTGTCATACTCCGTATGTCAGCGTGCAGTTCTGGGTTAAGTGCCTTTAAGGAGCATCAGGACCTTGTTGGACTATTCGAACTTCAAGGTGGTCATCGCAAAGCGAACAAGAACTGTTGTCTCGAACGCTTGTGGATAGCAGTATGAAGTTATTCAAATGCAATTGGTATTGCGAAACTCTTGTATAATAAACCTAGGTTCTGTCACCGACGGCAAGTCACTGGAACTAAACCGCCCGTTTCCACGAAAGCTTCATGATATAATAAAATCGTAGGGAATTGCGCTTTACGCATAATTTTGCAAGTCCGGAGTGCGGCATCGCTCGTAGAGCCGTTAGACGTAACCGTACCCCAGGAGTAACCGGCACCCTGCTGCTTACACACTGGTGAATAATTCGCGCACAGCAGGCTTTCAGCAATTTGCTTTTTTGTATTATTCGAATGCTGAGGTGGATTTCAAACGGAAAGGTGCAGTTGATGCACTTCAAGGCCCTGCACGTCCTTCTTGCTGAAGTTTGGTTTTCGCGGCGCCATGACTCTGCCAAGGAATAACACCAAAATTCGAACAGGCCCCAAAAAGATGGATTACCTTCATTATTGTATTTCGTCAACGAATGTCCCGTAGTCAGCAAACAAGGTTCACCGTCCCTCGCTTCGCCCATATACCGACGCAAGCATGAGTTTTCCCCACTTCAAATCTTCTCAATACGTAAACTCACCCAAGCCCCCAAAACTCCAGCTGCACAACTGCCTAGGCCCCCCAAAGGGACCTCCTTCCGTGCCCAGCCTCGCAGGGTTGATACAAATGCCCTCTTTCATTGACTAAACGAAACCTTCAGGGCACCCGCGATCATATCCGATTTGGCTCACGTTGGGATCTGGATCCATTTTTGTTTTTTCCATTTCAAGTCCCGCGGATTCCAGTACCGGCAAAGGTAGGTAGGATCCCATTCGAATCCCCACCTCCCCCCAACCCCGGCAGCAGCTCTGAAGCCAATAACCGCTCTAACCGTCGTCGTTGCTCAACAGTCAACCGGGACAGCTCGCCGCCACCACCATTGCCGCCGCCTTCTTCGCTGCCGCGGCCGTCAACCAACTTCCCCGTCACACGCTCTCCGCGTCCTCGATCGTCCCCTCCCCACTTCTCCCTTTTCCCCAACCCCCCACCCTCCTCCGTCACCGCCTCCCTACCCCTACCCAAGCGCGTTTGACGCGCGCTCTCGATAATAGAGCCCCACATCTTTCCACCTCCCATCAATCCCTTGACTTCGGCCCCCAACCTGCCACCTTGAAATGAACCACCATCACCAGCAGCACCACTGTTGCTGCTCCCCGCATACCCACTCGCGGCATCCCCTAGTGCCGCTCCCCCATCCCCCAATCCTCGTGCCGCCCAACGACCGCGCCGTCCTCCTCCTCCTCCTCCTCCTCCTCCTCCAGCACCACGAGGGGCAACAAACCCCCCAGGCCTCCAAAACGGCCGTGAACCCCGCCACCATCCGACATCCTCGCCTCCCTCACCACCGCTGCTACTGCCCCTGCTACTGCTGCTGACCCCACTAACAGCGGACAGCTCCCATTGCGGCTCAACCCGTCCTCCTCCTCCTCCGCCGCCGCCGCCTCCTCGTCCTGCTCCTGGGGCTGGGGCTGTTGTCCTCTGACCGGGGCCAATCCCCTGGCCGCCTCCCTGCCCGCCCTCCCCCCCCCAGCCGGGGGGTGCTCCAGGAGGGCCGGGTGAGGGCTGGGTGGGGGCTATCTCCGCACGGCGCCGCGGCAGATGCGTCTGGCGGGATTCGTAAACGGGAGGTGAAGAGAAGCGGAACTGGAAAACATGATGTGCAGGGAAAAAAACCAAACCAGCTTTAACGAAGACATAAGAGCAGGGAGACGGGAGACGAGAAGTGGAGCCGTTGTACCGGCGCTGCTGTCATAATGGACTATCGCGACTGAGTTTATTGCAGTTGGTGAGCTGACGGGAAAGGAGGAAGAGGAGGAGGAGGGCCGGGGACAATGTCTCGGTCCTTTACTTCGCCAGGTCAACTCGTCTTTTGACAGCGTCTCGTAACCTCCTTCCCCCCCACCCTCCTCCCACCTCGAACAGCCTAGCCCTCCCTGCCGCCATGTCAGCTTCCAAGGCCGCCTCGTGAGCGGCCTCTGAGGAGCAGCCCGGCACAGGGCCCACATAACCATCGCCGAAAAACTTGCCCGCCTGAAAGGGGGGAGGGAATGGCGGGGGAGGGGCCCGGGAAAAGGGGGAAGGGGGGCGGGGGGAAAGGCAAGGGGAAAAACACCTGAGTTTGATTTGAAGTGCGGGGAGAAGGAAGAAGATGGAGAGGGATGTTGCAAAGGTGTGTCAGAAAAAGGTAATGGCAGACCGAGTGAGCTCGCCGCTCTTTACGTTAAGTACGAAATTCCAAAATACGGCAGAAACGCGCCGAAATCTGGATTTGGATCCGTACCTTTGCCTGAATGGCTCCCTGCTCGTCCTTCCAGATCAGCACGCCGCAGCCCTGCATGTGGCCGTCGTACCACTGGCCGCGGTACAGCCTGCAGTACGGTACGACACACCAGCAATGACTCAATTCTTTCCCAACCATGGCGTTGGTTTATAGCTGCCGTACTTTGTTTCTCCCTTCCCGACGTACGCGCACATGAAGCATACACACGACATACATACATACATACATACATATACCGACATGCATGTACTGACATACATCCGAGTCCCACCGATGGCTATCCACACATCCGATATACATACATACACACAGGTGGCAGGTGGCTGGCAGAAGTTAAGGCCTGACTTCTGCTCCCGGAGGTTCCGGGTTCAAATCCGCCTGCCGACACCTCTCGGTGTGTGAGGGGTGTTGAATTGGGAGGTGGCCCCCCATCTTGTAGACGGTGTAGGGCGTGATTATATCAACTTGCGAGCTGACCAGGAACTAAGTTGTGGCGCCGTTGATCCGCTAGATTTGGTTGGATGCTGGTGGTGAGTTGCTGAACCCAACGAATACATTCCGAAGTCGGATGGGTTGAATGGATTAGAGTGCCCCTCTAGCAGGGGAGAGCAGGGAACTGCCTCCAAGGGAAAGGGGGCCGCTGGTGAAGCTATACCACCCTGTAACAACATCATACACACACGTACCGAGTGGGACCATACGGAGGAGCCTCCGCACCTCCTTTCCCTGGGGCTTGTGCGCATAATCCCTATCCCAATTTCCGCTCAAGTCCTGACCCAATCCGCGGAACCCCGTCTGTGGCCGAATCGCATCTTCCCTAAACTTCCAAATCCCCACCCCATCCCTCTTACCTCTACCCTGTTGCCTTGCCTATTTAAGATCCTACGTAAACCCCCACTGTGTGACGAGCTCTCTAGCACGTTGTGTGGCAGACGCCCTCCCCCTGGCGCTGCCTGGGTCCGCACGCCACCCCCCTGCGGACCCCCTGGCCCCCTTCCTCCTCCCCACCAGCCGCCCTGGCGTATCTTCGGCGGAACCCCTTCCTCTCCGCTATGCCTTAACCGCGACCTGGTTAGCCTAGGGGGGTAACTTGGGGTTCTATACCTCGCCTAGCCTGTTATTAAATACACCCCATCTCATCCCTCCCCACCTCGACCCCTTCTAAAGGGCTGAGTCTGAAGGGCTCATCGTTGGGCCCCTCGTTGCCCCTCAACGGACTCACGTGCCGTCCCGCCAGCGGTACGCTCCGTAACCGTGTGGACGGCTGTCGTGCAGTTGCCCCTCATAACGCTCGCGGCGATCGGGCCACGTTATCACGCCGTGTGACTCGCAGGCTCCGCCCGCCTCCAGGCCTTCGTACCTGTGATGCCCAGATGTGGTGTGTTCGGTTCCTCTAAGGGGGGAGGTGAGGTCTGAGGGTGCAGATCTGCACAACTCCAGTACCTCCCGATACAACTGCCGATGCTCAACCGCCTGATGAGCGTGGCGTGGGCCCGCACAGTCAAACCGCAACGGCAAAGCACACGCGGCGCGCACACTTACGTGCAGCCATCTTGCCAGCGAAGCGAGCGCCAGTTGAGTACGTCTGATACGTCCTGATCCATATAACTGGGGGCTTTCTAGGCTACGCAGCGCCGCCAGGCGTTGTAACGGTGGGAATTGACTTGCCGATGTCGGTAAAAGTGCGTTTGTGTTACGTACTCTTACACAGCAATGTCGATGATGTATGGGCTTAAAAAGATGCATAAATGATCACTTGAAAGCATATGCGTCTAGAGTACAAATGTTTAAATAATAAGGATGAAGCATTGTGCAAATTTCCGTAAATCACAATCAAGGAAACGGAAGTGGAGGTGAAGAACAAAATATTCAATCCCCCGTAAAGCCCTTCATCGCATAAAGATTGGTTTTAGTGCAGTACGGCCTTGTTCGTACTGCGCACCTATTCACGCTCCACAACTGCTTACAGCGCCAGGGGAAAGAGTCCACGCCATCTACTGTCAAAGGCGCCGCACCATTCCTCACAGGTATCAGCCCCAACCCAAAATGCTTCAAGAGCTGGATCTTCCCGGCACTGCCACCGAAAACAGCACCGACAGCACCACATCCTGTACGGTCCTGTTACCCCTGCCCCTCTCGCCCAGCGCTAAAGCCTCTAGTGGTGTGCGCAGCAAGGTAAGAATTGCACGTCCCATACCCATACCGATTTACTTATTGTTCCTGTTCTTGTTCCTGCCTGTTTCGGATTTTAGATTCGTGCTCCACGAGGGGGGAGGGTAGGACACAGGGTCGGGGAGAGCAATTCTTTGGGCTGCCCCGTTCGCACATTACGTGAATTCCTGTGCTTCTCTAATTCGATACCCCGAACCGGCCAATTCTGACTGTCGGAATGTCCCTGTCAGGCCAATTCAAGGGCCTGTCCCGGCAATTCAACTTGTCCCGGGTGTAGCCCCAGTGCCAATTTAAACCCTTGTACCGAGCAATTTCGATCGATTGCGGGGTCGGCCCGGAAACTCTCAGGCAGGCACCCGGAATCGAAGGAATTTTAAGGCAGCTCTGTAAGGGGAGCACTTACAAGTGTCTCTCGTGCGTACTGTGTTGGTTTCGATTCCGGTACGTGGGGCAGGAACCCTACATGCCTGGTTACCGTACTCCGTACTCATTCATTCATACATTCATTGTGTGTGTGTGTTCAACGAAAAAATACCACCACCCGAACCGACCCGAACCAGAGGCGTGTGTGCACGGTGAGCCGCTCACAGTTCATTCATTCGTTCGTTCAGACAAACAGATGAACAGAATATCCGCCTTGCGCTGTAGTTCAGCCCGGCTAAGGGCCCCCGGCACTCGACTGTACGACATGTGCACGGCGAGCCGCCCACAATGTAACACCCCTTCCATTTGTTCATTCATTCATTCATTCGTTCGTTCATTCATCCAATCATTCACACGGACGAAGAGATGTAAACACGCCCCCTGCCCTGCACTGGGGTGTGGCCCGGCACAGTGTAACACCCCATTCATTCAGTATAAGGAGGTCCCTTTCGGGTGCTTTCGGGTCCCTTTGATTCGACGCCCGGACTTCGATCTGTGCTGCCCGAGTCCAATGGCCGCGTCCACGGCGGCCAGCACTTCGGCCGGCACCCGTTCTTCGACCTTTTGCTGGCGCGGCTGGCGCTTCTGTGTTAAGCCCGCATCAGCCCCTTGCGACGAGATGGCTTCTTCAATCTAAGTCGCGTCATGCCGCTGCCCTCCGTGTCCGCCAGGTCGCCTTCATCGAGCTGCCAGTCGTAGCTGACACAAGAGCTCCTCAGCTCCTGCACCAAGCCCGTGTTGCTGAATGTAATGGCCGACATGGCCTCAGCACAAGGAACCAAACGCTGTTGTCTTTTCAGCCTTTCTTGCGCCCTTTTGCTCCCAGTGAAAATCTCCTACCTGTTCACTCTCCCTGTCCAGCTAAGGGGGTTGCTAAGGAGGTAGCCGTGTTTGCATTCCAGTTACTTTCCTCATAGGAGGTCGAAGCAGCTGATATCGCTCAATCACAACACCTCCAGAAGTGTGCAGCTACGCTAGGGCGGGGTACTTCTGTAACCGTGTTCTCGGGAAGACAGGGCTGCTGGATAAAGGATAAGCTGGCCTGTGGGTTTTAGTGAGGTTGGATGTGTTTAAACGGGAAAAGGCGAGAAGTGCCGTACGGCCTTGCTGGGCAGCATGGGCCATGAGCCCTGGGCCTTATGAAGGGACGATGAGTTTTTCGGGGCCCGGGCAGCACAGGGCAGCACAGGGGGAAATCACTTTTGAAATTAAGACTTTTTTGTGTGCCACAAGCGCTCTCCTTGGCGGGCATACAACCCGTCTAACTAACCGCCTGACTAACCGCCTACCTAACCGTCTGACTAACCGCCAAAGTGACATTCCACCACCCCCGTGGTACAGCCATACCTAGGCAGCGGCCCAGCAGCTCCGCCATAACGGTCGCTCTAACCACATAACTGTCACTGTGACGCCCGCGGCAACTACCTAGCCATAACAGCGACACCCCCTGTTTTGAGCTGCATACCGCTTCAGACTCCAACAACATTTTAACAACACCTGCACCAGCAATAGTGACTAAATATCCGTAACGCTGCACTCCTGATTGGGCGCTCCTTTTAAATAAGCTCCGTCCGTCCTTCAGTCGTCCAGGGAGGGTGCAGTTGGTAGCCCTCCCCGCCGACACCGCAGCCCAGTACCCTGCATCGGGGCCCCAGGGCCCACAGCCGACGTCGTGGCGCCCAAATAGGCCAGGCCAGTCTGTCTGTCCGTCAGTCCATCTCCATGCCTTGTTGCGCCGCCTGCCGGAGCGCGGGGCCGTTCTCCCCGGCTATGGACAGGGGCGTCTCGCCGTCCTTGGTCGCGACCTGATGGTGTGCGTGTGCATGTGCGTGTGCGCACGCACGCGCGCGCGTGTGTGTGTGTGTGTGTAGCAGGGGGATGAGGACTTTGAGGAGGGGAGGAAGTGTTGGCACGGTGTAGCCCTGTCTGTCTGTCTGTCTGTCTGGTTGGTGCTGGGTGCGCAGCTATAGGGCCCATGTCATATCAGGGGGCATTGTTTGCCCGTGTAAGCATGTGTGTGTGTATGTGTGCGGCCGAGGGAGCAATCCAGCCTACTCCCCCAACCTACCGGGGACACCCTCCTTCCCCCCTTTCCCCCCACTGCCCCACCTCCAGTGCCGCCCCTCTCCCAGCCAGGAAGAAGGCCACATTCGCCTGGTCGCAATGCACCGCCACGAACAGCGGAGTGGCGCCCGTCTTGTCCTGTGAGGGGGGGGGAGAGGTGCGAGGAATACAGGGCGGCAGGAGGCAAGAGGGCAAGCAGGGCGCGCAGGGCGGGGGGTTGGGGGGGGGGGAGCAGACAGCCGAAGAGCACACGGAGGCGGGTTGCACTACAGAGACTTGGGGCTCACGGAGCGTCCTCCTCCTCCTCCTCCACCTCCTCCTCCTCCTCGTCCTGCATTACACCCATTACGGCCGCACTGGCCCTCCCCGCCCTCACCGGCTCCTCACCGGCCCCTCCCCGGCCTCGGGACGTCACATTACAGCCCTCAGGATGTTCAGTTACAGCCCTGGGCACACCACACCACACCACACCACACCACTGCATTCCACCGCTCAGTTCTTTCCAATCAGAGAACCCCACACAGCCGGCATGCAGTACACATACGGCACACGCTTAGGAAGAAAGGGAGGATAAGGGAGGCTGAGGACGTGGGGTGCGGGTTTTGGCGGTTGCGCGGGAGCCGAACGTTGACGACCTGGGCACAAAACACACACTTTGGGTGTGTAGCCCCCCGGGGGGTGCTATTCCCCCGGAGCTGTTTCCCGGGTCCCTCCCCACCACCTGCGGGTCCATCGCTGCGCGGCCCACCTCCAGCAGCACCCGCACCACCTCCAGCTTTCCAGCGGAGGCAGCGCGGTGGAGGGGCGTGGAGCCCGTGGCGTCGGCGGCATTGACGGCCGCGCCCGCCGCCAGAAGTTGCCGTACCACGGCAGTTTTGCCTTTGCTGGCCTGCGTTGCGGCAGTGAGGGGGCCGGCGGCGGCGGAGGCGGTAGTAGCAGCTGTGGAATCCTACGCCATTTTTAGCAAAGCACATGTTGGTGGACAAACAGACGCTCACACAGGCACGCACATACGTGCGTACATACGTACACACATACACACACGGCGCCACATTTCCTCCTCCTCCGACTCCTCCCCCTCATCTCCGGCTCACCGCATAGTGCAAGGCGGTTCTCCCGCCCGAGTTGGTGTCCCCCACCCGGGCTCCCAGCTGCAGCAGCAGCCCCACAACCGCTTCGTGTCCGCAGCTGGAGGCGGACTGCAGGGGAGTCCATCCCTGGAATGGAGGGAGGGGAGTGACAAGAAATAAATACAGTTTTTTTTAATAAGTTGCTTGGATTCCACCTTAGTTCAGATGTCGTAAATCTCGTTCCCCTCATCCCCCTCACCTCCTCGTCCTGATCGTTCACTGCCGTACCCGCACCTCCCCTCCCCACCAGCAGCTGTACCAGCTCCAAGCACCCGCTCAGTACGGCATTGTGCAACAGCGAGCGGCCGTCCTCGTCCTTGCGGCGACACAACCGACCCAGCTCCTCGGCCGGGAGCAATTCAAAGTACGACAGGTCGCCCTCCCTGGCGCGCTCGGCGGCCTTGTCCATAATGGAGACAAGGCGGTGTTGGTGTTGGTGCTGCAGGCGGTGTTGTTGGTAACGGTGGTTGTGGTTGTGGTGATGGTTGCGTGAACCAGATGAAGATGACAGCGGCAGTGTGAGGGGGGTTGGGAAGCGCTTAAGGTTTGCTCTTCCTCGATAGGCGAGCAAGGGCCGCACTGTCGTGCAAGAACCAAGTTTCACAGGTCCGGATCTGCAGATTGCGTGGCAATATGTGTCACGTTGCAGTTGTGCACGTTGATTTACTTGTACCGCTTAAACTGCTTGAATCATGTTTTACAGGTATCTAACGTGCATTGTCCTCAAGTCATGGAACATATAATTTCGTAAAATTATCTAGCCATTATGTCCTTTCGTTTTCGGCCGACGTCAGCAACTCAAAAGACTTGTACTACCAATTCGACCAGCAAGAAGTTTTGGCCCGGAAAGGACTGATCGGTCGGCTTACGCGTGTATTAGATAACACGTTTCATCCTTTTCTTGCTTGTGCGGTTGACCATGCGTCTAGCATTCGCTCTTCCCGTTATTGGGACTAGCGCATTGGCCGTGGCACTGGCCTTGCGGAAGGTTGAGCTTCCACTTCCCACCGAAGATGAGGAAAAAGTTGATCTGCTGCTCAAACGCTATAGGGAGCAACTGTTGGCTAGTCCGGAGCGGTTAGCTGAAGTGGAGGCAGAGTTCCTCGCGCAAATGCGAGATGGGCTTTCAAAACGCGTTGTTGTCGATGGCAAGCGCATGATGATGCTTCCGACATTTGTGACACGGCTGCCGGACGGCACTGAGACGGGTGAATGCTACGCGCTGGTGAGACAATCAGTCCCCCGGGCTCAACGGGGTGGACCACGCACAAGGGCCACAGCGGTCATTATTACCTGGCGGCATACCTCCCCCACCAACTCCTCCATTACCGCCAACTCCTCCCCCTCCTCTACCAACTCCACCACACTCTGTACTCGTCTCCTCCAGACATGCCATCCTCCGCTATTCCCACGTCAAAAACCGCCCATGGGCCTCAGCCTTCCGCATCTCCCCCTCCGTACCTTCCGTTTCTCCGCTCCCTCCGTTTCTTATCCCCATTCCATCCTTCCTGCATCCTTTCCGCATCCTTTCCGCATCCTTGCTGCAGCACGTCTGCACCGCTTCCCTCCCAGCATCTGCACCCCCCTGCGCCCTCCGCTATTGCATCTGCACCCCTGCACCCCAGGACCTGGGCGGCACCAACTTCCGGGTCATGCACGTCCGCCTGGGCCCCGGCAAGGGCGAGGTGGCGGCCTGCAATGTGGAGGAGGTCACCCTGCCCAAGGAAATCTACACCGGCGCCGGCGACAAGCTCTTCGACTACCTAGCCACGACCCTCAAGTCCTTCATCGACCGCCACAGCATCCCCCCCTCAGCCTCGCAGCCACAGCCAACGCTCCCCGTCCTCGGCTTCTGCTTCAGTTTCGCAGTAGAGCAGGACGGCCTGGATTCCGGCAGGCTCCTGGCTTGGACCAAGGGGTTCTCCTGCTCGGGCGTGGTGGGCAACGACCCCGTGGCGCTGCTCTCTGCAGCTCTGGAGCGCGTGGGCCGCCCTTGCCGGGTGGCTGCGTTGCTGAACGACACGGTGGGGGTGCTGGCGGCGCAGCGCTACCTGGACAGCGACACGGAGGTCGGGGTCATTATCGGCACGGGCACCAACGCCTGCTATGTGGAGAGACTGGCGGCGCTGACGAAGTGGGAGCCGCCGCCGGGAGCGGTTGCTGCCGCTGCTGCAGCGGCTGGAGGGGCGGGGCTAGATGGGCGCACGGCGATTAATATGGAATGGGGCGCGTTCTTTTCCCCGCAGCTGCCGCGGTGCATGGAGGACTTGCAGGTGAGCGCGTCTCCTCCTGCGTGAGGATGGGGAACTGAGGGGGGAGGGGGGAGCTTGGGGGTTGGGGGGGGAAATGGCGGAGCAGGTCACGTGTGTGTGCTATTGATCTGTGCCGCAATGAGGGAAATGCCGAGGGTGGTGATGCTGTGAGGTTATGTTTGTATGGGTGCTGCGTGTGTCTGTGTGTGTGTGGTTGCGTGTCCAACCTGGTAATGTCTATACGGATCTCCGCATTCGTTTGTCTTTTACGTTCCTGTCGTGACGTGACATGTCCACTATGCCTCCTGTCGTGTCGTGTCCTCGCGAATCTTTGACCCGCACCCCCACCCCCACCCGCACCTGGCTGCTGGGTCAGGTTGATGCCGCCTCCCCCCACCCGGGGAAGTACCTGTTCGAGAAGCTTCTGAGCGGCATGTTTCTGGGGGAGGCCGCCCGCCGCATTCTGTTTACAATCGCCAAGGAGGTGCCCGGGCTGTTCAAGGCGCGACCCGCCGACGTGCGGGCGGTGCTGGAGGAGGCGCGCGAGGCCAGCAGCGGCAACGTGGCGGTGGCGGCGGCGGCGGCCATGATCCCGGGGCCGCTAGCAACGCCCGGATCGCTCAGCAGCGCAACGTTGTCGGCCATTGTGCATGACCGCAGCTGGGGGCTCAGGACCACGAGGAGGATGTTGGTTTCGGAGCTGGGAATGCACCAGCCCAGCGCGCGGGCGGCTGAGGTGGTCAAGGAGGTAGGATGGGCTCGGGACAGGGTTTGTTTGGTGTGTGTGTATGTTTAGGTTGTGTGTGTATGTTTAGGAGGGGATGGGGGGGTTGGAAGGGGGGAAGTTATCGCCGCGGGCTGACGCGATGTTTGCCGTACGGCGTTTTTTGCTGGCTGGTTGAAACACTCTTTTGTGCCGGGCCCCTTGCGCTGCTTCATTGGCGGCGGAGTGGCAACTGGGTCCTGTGACAAACACAGCGCAACCTCACAAACCGAATATGTCCACCCGAGCCAACCCAGCCCAACTAGACTCGAGGCCTATCGCGCTCCCCTTCCACATCGTGCGTAACATGTCTACGTATTATAGATTCGCGCACACGCACACACATACATCTTCCTCCTCCTCCTCCTCCTCCTCCTCATCGCCAGGGTTCTTCCCGCGGCTCAGGCGTTTATTAAACAATAAGGAACACAAACGTCTTTCTCACACACGGGCCATTTTTGCAACCGTACTTCCCGTACTTCCCTTCAGGTCTGCACCTTGGTAGCTCGACGCAGCGCCCAGCTGACGGCAATGGCGGTCCTGGCCATCCTGCGACACAACGGCTGGGCGGCAGCGTCGCCGCCGCGGCCCGTCACGGTCGCCATCGACGGCGGCGTGTACGAACGCTTTACCGCCTACCGTACCATGCTAACGGAGGCTGTTTCGGAGCAGCTTGGCAAGCGGTCTTCGGAGCTGTTTCCGTTGATTAAGTTCGTACTGAGCCACGACGGCTCGGCGTTAGGGGCGGCGGTGCTGGCGGCGGCGGCGGCGGTGACGGCAACGCAATGACGGCGGAGTCTCCCACTTGGATCTGCATGCTGCAGTACGACTCCAGTACGGGATAGCGGTCGCGTTGGGGATGGGCGATGTTGCAATTCAATACCTTCGGGGTTTGTTTGATCTGAAATGCGATTGCCGGAACTCTCCCAAGTCCTTCCAGTCCGACAAAATGATAGGATAATAAACACCGGACATGTTATGCGTGTGTGTGTGTGCATATACTCCCTCCTCGAGTTTTTGCGGAGGACAAGTGGGCATACGGTAAGTTGGAAGCCTCCTTGCTGAGGCGGGCCGACTGCTCGAGCATGTGAGTAGTTTCCCTGTGGGGGTGGGAGCGGGGGTGGGGGCGGGACTGCGTGCAGTGGGTCGGGGCAGCTGGGCGGCTGTTGCGAGCTGGTTGAGCCAACCGAGGCGCGCAGGAGGTTTTACTCATATGAGTACGGTCACACAGCTCGAGACTGTCACGTCACCCTCGTGTTGCTGACCCCGTGGAGCCTGGGGCGGTGGACGGAGGGGGGGGCTGGGGGGTGGGGGGGCACACGCAGGCTGGGAATGGAGGACATGGCGACCTTTACAACGGACAGATTAACGACGTACAGAAATCCACTTCTGGGCACAGATGAACGCATATGGTCGGCGAAAATTGTATGTATGTATGTGTATGAGTGTGTGGGAGCACGTAGGTTCCGGACAAAAGCCGAAGTCAGAGAAGGGCTCTAGGGGCTGGCGGGTGGCCAGTTCGACAGGGGGGTGTTGAGTTCTGACTGCGGGTGCGGGTGGGGGGCCCCAAGGGTTGATTGAGTCGGTGTTGCGGTGCGGGTGAGGGTGCGGGTGCGGGTGCATATGTAGGTGGAGAGGGGCGGGAGGGGTTCCTGAGTTTGAAGTTCTCCGCGGGGAGAGGGCGGGAGGAGGACAGGAAGGTAAGGCCCCTCTGGTCTGGTCTTGTCTTTTCAGTTTTTGTAGCCGGGAGGTGATGTCCTGCATCTCGGACCGCGATTCGCACATGCACACATGCAGTTCAGGGACGTGAGCCCGCGAATATGTTCCCCCTATGGGCGGCCGCACCGCATAGGCACCTACCTACACTCATAATGGGTGGGAGTGGGAGTGGGTATGTGAGTCTTCTGCTTCGTTGCCATGTAATGATAGACACGATTTGATTTGACGATTCCTTCATTTGGGGGCTTTTTGAGGGGTCGTTAGACCATTTTTGAGGTGTACGGCAGCAACGTTTGTATAATCGTACGGCGAATCCTCCTGGCCGCTACTGACGCGGGGAGACCCGCCGGGTTTGGTTTGGTACGGCGGCTGATGTGCGCTAGATTGCTTATTGAGTTAAGGGGGGGGCGCATCGGTGCTTGTTTTTTCAGTTCAGGCTACCGGAGATGTGCGTGTGTGTATTCGCCTGTCTGTTTGTCTGTGTCTTGCCACCACATTTCATGTCCATAAGCTAAAAGTGTGTTTCACACATAGCGCTGTGTCTGTAATTCTGTTGTTACATGCGGTCTTTTAGACCTTTTAGGACCGCTTTTCGTGTGGGACGGCATAAGTACGGAAATGTACGGCGCACGTGACGGCAATGTTGCTTTTTGATGGGCATGTGGTATATGTGTGTCCGGGGCAAGGGCGCTATGGGGCTTTTGGGCTGTGCGCGGGGGCTGGAGTCCAATGCCGTTGCTGTTCCAGCTGTGTGTGCCGTGCATACATGTATACACACACACACGCCGAGCCCGCTGTTGCTGGTGGCGGCGTGAACTGCAGGTGTGTGGGACGATGAGTGGGACGATGTATTCCTCATAACAGGGCATGAAAGACTGTAAAACAGGACTCACAACGAGATCATTAAACACAGGCACATACTGCGATACACAGCAATCATGCTTGGATGGCGGCTAGCAACGCTAATCCGGACTTTGTTTTAGGGCTGGACACCTTTCCTTAAGGGTCTGCTCCGCTGCGCTTTGCTACTGTTGCTGCTGCTGCCACCAACCGCCACCCAAGTACGACTGCATAATCACGCGATAGGCGGCGCAGGAAAACACAATCGGCACGGCGATACGAAACATGTAGTACACGCCACGATACGGCACGGATCTATATCGCCGACTTACCGCATATATCATCTGTTGGGTAGTAGAGAGGATTGACTGGGGATTGACTGGGGATTACTATGCCTTACAACGCTGTTTGCACCTTTGCCATTCTTTGCCATTATTAATTTATATGTTGTCGTCAACGCGTCGTGGTTCTGGGGTTTGCAATTCGTTGCGAGGTCAACTGTTAGGCGTGCCGAAGCTGGGTTTGGAACATCTTAATCTTACTGGAAGCTTCCAGCTCCACAAGAAATGAGGTCATAGAGCGATACGTGTATGCCGTGCTTTTGTCCCTTGCAAATACATGCAGGCTATCTGGTAGTCGAGTACAGGAGGTAAGCTTTAGGTAGGGCGCAGGTAGGCAAGAAGCTTCACGGTAGCCGTTGCAACAGCTACGAAGATACCCAAGTGTCGGGTACATGTATGCGCCAACATACCCAATTCTAATACATATACACATACGCTACGTGATGCTTGCATATGTGCTGCCTCGGGTAAATAACGTAACAGTACGGATTTGATTGGCAGATGCCAAGGCCCCAATTTTTCCCATTCTGAAGCACATCACACATTTTAAACCAAGAACTTAAAGGCGCAAACTTTACAAATAGGGGTGTGCTGACCTGATCAAGTTTTGGACCAGACATGTTGAGGTACGCGTCGTGGATAGAAGCGCTCGACCATGTGCCCGGACTAAACTTGGCGGAGAAGTCACGGGCGCGCATAATCATCCTCTCTAAGCCGCGTGAGGACCGGGAACTCTACTTCCAAGGCACCTACGCCGAGGTCGCGGCTACCATTAAGGCGCTCCTCAGGGAAACACGTACGTTTCAGTTTAATCATTTCAATGCAAAACATATCTAAAACTCTAATGTTGCTTTGCACCCGCCTTTGCAACCTTTTCCAGCGGAGGGCAACATCAGCGCATCACCAGGACCTACAGCGCTCCGCCTGACTCTCTGCGCCGAGGCAGCTGCTTTGGAAGCTAATTTAGAAAGCTTGCGCCCGAGCTCGACCAACGTCTCCTCCTGCTGCACCTCCGCGTCCTTGTCCAGCCGGCCCTCCACCAGCCAAATCCTGGTGCAAACCGCGGCCTCAGTGCCCCATTTGGGCTTCCTGCCGGAAGCCTTCCGCGCGGCCCGCTTCCGCGCCACCCAGCCGGGCGACATCTTCTGCCGCACAGTCAAGGAACTCGTCCCTGCTGCCGACGGCGGCGCCAGCCTTACGCGGACGCGGATCAAATTTGCCATGGCGGTCAACGTGTACGTGCCGCCGCCGCCCTCCTCCGCCTCCTCCGCCTCTACGTCTTCCTCCTCGTCTTCGTTCTCCTCCTCATCCCCATCCCCTACACTGGCCTCTCCTTCGTCCTCCTTCACAGCTCTGTCCCGGTCTCCGTCTTCTTTCTCTTCCTTCCCCTCTTCTTCCCCTCGGTGCCCGTGCAAGGCCAGCGCCTCTCGCGCACAGTACGATTGCAGTAACGAGACCACCGGCGTGCTGGTGATCGCGGTACGGATCCGTACAATGGAGGTGAGCCGCCGCAGCAGCAGTCGTAACCAGCAGCACCCCGAGGAGTACGAGGCGGAAGTGGTTCCGGATCCGGCAGACAGCTTTGCGGCGGTTTCGGAGGGGCTTGACCAGGGCGCCGTACGAGCCGCCCAGGTACTGTGGTGGCAGGGCAGCCCCGGTAAGTGGGCACCGTGGAATGGGTCGCCTGTGAAATCCTGGTGCTGCAGAGCGACCGTGTGATTTGGATCATCGCCAACATCACAAAATATTCATATTTTAGATAGTATTGTACGGCACTTGTACGAAGTAAAGGAGATGGTGAATTGTTGTAGACGGTTGCGTTCTTCTACGAGGGACTCGCATTTTTCGGCGTGGATGGGTGAGAACGGATGATGAACGGATGAGTTGGTGCGTGCGAGCACTGCTCCTCTCCGCTCCTCTCCCCCTTCGGCCGCCGGATGGGTGCGAACGAGAGGGCAGTTTGTTTCGTCCACTTTGTGTGTGTGTGTGTTTGTGGAAGGCCTTCTTTTTGAGAGGAGCACATTCCTCCTTCCGTTATTAATGTACGAATAAACGGTACGGGAGAGCCCGGGTCGCGTTGGGGGTTGACTCAAGGGGGGGGGAGGGGGAGAAGAGGCTGCGCGGCACTCGGTGCGCGTAGTGGCGATGGATGGAGATGGCGGATGGCCTGGAAACCGTTGGTAGCGAACAATGGATGGATGGATGGGTGGATGGATGGTGCATGAAGTTTTTTTGTGTAGTTTGGCGCAGGCATGCAGGCATGCGCATGAAGATGATGGTATGCTTTGGCAGGAAACTGTTGCAGGACATTATTTTTACTCGTAAGCTGTTTCGGCTCTATAGCTATAGCTACGGGCTGCTCGGTTGGCTACCTGAGTACGCGGTGCCTCCTGTCGGGGTGATGATGTATGTCGGGTTGTGTGTGTGGGGCTGCGGCCCCTTGTCTCTTTTGCACGTTGAAATGAAGTATCGTACTGGTCATGTGTGTATATGTAGGTTGTGTGTTTGTACGTCTGTGTATCTGTCTGAATTTGGTTGTTAAATGCCGCCGGAGACATCCCGGACATTGCTTTTACATTGCCATTCATCATGGGTCGATCAGTTATCGGTTATAATAATAAGTTAGTTGTCCTGCCGCAGCTAAATGCTAAATGCTAGGCGCCGCTGGACAACAAAAAACGGTACTGCAATACAAAAGATGATGGAAAGATAGAAGAGCGCGAGTCAAAATCTGCTGCTAACCCGTAAGGTACGGCAGCCAAAACAACAGGTATTTTGTGTGTGTGTGTGTGTGTGTGTGTGTGTGTGTGTGTGTGTGTGCGTGTGTGTGGAGATGCGGTATGGGGGTGGGTTGGCGCCCTGTTGCGCCCTCTGTGGTCGCTCTGTCGTTTTATTTTACTTCTGCCGTTAGGTTGGGACACCCGCTAAAGAGATACGCCACCTCATTATGCTTATCATTGCAGACGTCTCCACTGCTTGTATGTACGATGTGTACAAACTGGAGTCAGGAGAGAACCGCCCACGTAGGTGTTTGTGTATGTATGTAGACGGTATATTTGTACCCCGCCATTGCAATATGTGCAAGTTTTTGTGACGCCGCAGCAAAGCCGATGTGTTGTGTTGCGTTGTGTTGTCATGTTGTACGTGTTGTGTTGCGCACAGCATCGCATCTCAACTGCAACTATACTTTTGATGCGTGTGCTCACATGCCGTACATGCCATGCCGAGGAAGTAAAAGGGCCCCGCCTTGCGGAGTTTATTTGCTGTCGTCCGCGTCGTGTTGGCGATGTGTGGCGGCGGCGGCGGCGGCGGCTGTATCGCCCTTTGTGGTGATATCTCGCCATGGCTACCACCACCATTAGTACTACTACTACTACTACTACTATTAGTACTATCACCACCATTAACACTATCACCACCACTACCACTACCACTACTACCACTACTACCACTACTACCAGTAGTGGTAGTAGTGGTGGTGGTAGTGGGCCCCCAGTGTGGAACCAGGAGTTTCACATTTTTGTTGCTACAGGTACGAGTACGGCACACCGTCATACTAGAACTGTCCACGGCATCGCGCACAGGTTTCCCATTGTGCCGTTGCTGCTGAGCTGAACACCGCACACCCACCCACCCGCCTGCGTACTACCTTTCCTTTGGTTGGGGGGTTGGTGGCGGGTGTTGGTTGCTGCGGACGGCGTCATCGGCCTCGCCTGGGCGTTGTCCGCCGCCCTGTCAGCGTTTTTCATCCCATTCTTATCGGAGTAGCAGTATCGTGATAAAAAAAACGCTTAAGTAATTCCGCACGCTGCTGAACTCGACCGTGATCGTGGACCGAGATTTGGCACCACTGTAGTGCCGCCCGTTATTCCACCACCAGGGTAACGGAGGTACCGAAACCCCGCGATACCCCGCTTCCTATCGACGCCTCACACACTTCCACATATACACGGGCAGCGGGAATGACGTGCGGGAACGTACTGTGTAATATCTTATAAGCTTGCCTTTGTACGGCCTTCGTACGGCCCTATGTACGGCCCTTGGCGGAGGTGCTTGCTTGGGGACAGCAAATTCCCGAAGTCGTCGTGTGCCGCATCCGAGTTCAGCTTACGGGGGTGATTGTGGTGTTGATGGGCCGCAGGCGGTGCTGGTTGAAGAGTGAGACGCACGCACGCACATGGGTAGTTGACGGGGTTTTGTTTTTTTGAGTTTGTTGGGGCGTGTGTGTGTGTGTGTGTGCTGCAGATTGTGAACAGCCATGCCGACTTCGAAGAGGTGCTCCGTGGCGGCGCACCGATCAAAGCAAGTCGAAGGAAAGCCAAGCAAACAAACAGATAATAGGCTGGAGGTAACAAGAGGCCGCAAGAGATCCCTCCTCTCAGAGCGAACCCCCCTGCCTGGCCTCAGGGCGGGCAGGGTCGGGTTGGGTTGGCGGTACGGGCCCTCGGAGGCGCCGCCATGCACCCCAAGGGCGCGGTAGCTAGCAGGCATGGCGGCTGGAAATGACATGGAACGGAAAAGCGGATGGAAAGGAGAGGCTGAGCTGTACCTTTTGAGCTTGTACTTATTTATTACCTGCGGAAAGCGGACGTCCGATGATGCTCTGTTCTGTTGTGGCTTTCGCGCCTAATTTGTATACGTGGGTGCTTGAGGGGGTGGTCCTCGTGCTCCCCCTCTGGTGGTGTTGGATTACGGCGGGCGCGTGCATTTTTGGTAATCAAAGGTAAAACTAGATCTTACGCATCTGGTAAGTTGGAGCGAGTTGTGCAAGTGGGTGGCGAGGAATTTGAAATTGTCGGTTGGCGGTTGCATCGTGATCCGGATTTGGATGTTTGGAGACTGGAGGTGGTGGCTTGTGGTCTTACGTCACAGTCACAGTCCCAATAGTGAGAGCTTGGCAATAGCAACTAGAAGGGGGTGTGCGGTGACGAGCTACTTCTTTGTCTCCTCGCGACTTGTGTGTCCTCACGACCAGTTCTGGAACCTGTAACAAGGGTCAGCACGTATTGGAGCCATAGCCCAGAAGCCACCACCGCCGCATGGCATTCCATTCCACCAGGACAACAGCAGCCAAGGTGGTCCTGAACGGCAAAATGACGTGGGGCGTGGTTACGACAGAGTTCACCCTGCTCTATCTCTCTTTTGATTAAATCCGAGGTTATATTTCACAGGTGGGGACCATAAACATGCCCTTTTTATTATGAGGTGGTGACAGCGCATTAGCAGCAATAAAACTCTGATAGGATGTGGGCGTCGGCGCCGCACCCAATATGGGCCACAACAGGGCCGTCTTAATGGTAGGATAGAATTTAGTGCAGAATTGCGCTCCGTCGGCCAGCGTTTCAGTGACTTTCAGTGACTTTCAGGCCGCAGCGCTGTTAAGCTTCCAGGGCCGCTGATCGGGGGAGCTCAACGACTTCAGCCATCCTTGGGCGGCGATGTAGTCTCAATGGGCCTGATGTTTACGAGGACGTGGATGCGTGGCTTGCAACCGCTTGCATGACGGCTCGAAGTTTCGGCTGCCTCAACCCTGGGGTTTTCCTGCAAGAAAAGACGCGGAGAGCCATGGAAGGACGTCGTGCTGTGTTCTTATGGGCCTTATCGCGGTTAAAGCTGTTGCATGCGGAGGTTGGGGGCCCTAAATATGGAGCTACGATTTGGCTGGGCTGCAGCAAAGAAAACACGGGAAAACATCGGCACGATGCAAGCTGTCGCAGGCGGTTTAGAATGCGCTTTCGAGGTGGACTTGCAGCAAAGAAGTTGAAGTGTTTATGTTAACGCATGCTTGTACTTACAGGAGCGCTTCCAGCATCGCGCTTTGATAGCGCGGCGAAACTGCTGGTTATCATGCTGCAAAAGCACCATTTGATTTCCATCAGTTTCGCCTGCCGTTCGCCGCCATTATTCTCTGCCGTGTAGTTTAAGGAAAGTTTTTGACAAAAATCGTCCCCCGTACTGCATTTCGCTTCGTTCGACTGACGGCTAGCAAAGCTTAGCCAGTTTAAACCAATGACTAGCATCCTAACTAATCATTTTGCAGCAGTTGTTCACAAGGACGTCGTGTGGTTACCTTGCGGTGGGAAAGGTATAAAACTTCAGCTAATGCAACATTTAGCAAATCCTTGAGCGGAGCATGTGGGATGCTCACGCAACATGTTTGAATATATGAAATATCTGATTGCACTCTTTTAGCCTTTCAGGACCCTGGCAAACCATGAGTCTTCAACTTGGATAATTCACGCCGACACGGCATCAGGTTTGCAACCCGACGTGTAACCTTGATGGTATACTGCATACTTCCTGAAATTAATGACATAACATTTCGTTACATTTATCATGGCATAGCAACGCAAGGCCACCAAGCCCTCAGGCACACCGAAACCCGGTTTTCACCCATCTTATCATTATGCTGAGTTTCTGGCATATAATGATACAAGCTAGAAATGAATTAAAAATTATAACAGACAAGAAGTACATCGGGGCGTCGGACGCGGTGGACTTTTTGTGGGAGGACTGATGTGACGTTTCGTTGGTGCGCTGGAAGCCTTCATGGAGTGGTTGCAGCTTGGCAAGTAAAAACATACCATCATCATAATGAATAACTCTTAGATCACTTTAAATGCCCTACCTGCGACATAGCGCTCCTGGAGATGCGCTTCCCTTAATGTTGAAGCTACAAGATACCAATCGGCACGGACAGCTTTGCGCAACAAAGACAGAATCCCTGGGCTTATAATATAACCTTTTGACCTGCTTGACTCCTCTCGTCTGAGGCATGTCCTATTGGCCGAAGGCGACATGGATAGAGTCGCTCGACCACTTGCCCGGCCTCAACCTAACGGAAAAGGCTCGCGCTCGTGTCATCATACTCTCCAAGCCGCGCGAAGACCGCGAGCTCTATTTTGCGGGCACCTATGCCGAGGCCGCGGCCACAATCAAGGCCCTTCTCAGGGAAACACGTAAGTCCCCAGGCCTGCGCAAGCTTCGCAAACTGGTCAAAACACACACCTAGCCCGTTACCATACCATTTCCCGCCCTATTGCACGTGCAGCTCAGAGTTCCTTGAACCTACAACCTTCATCGCTGCTCAGCGGCACACCCAGTGCCCAGCCGCCGGCTGCGGCAATGGTGCCGACCCCCACACCCACCACACCAGCAGCAGCAGCGGCAGCAGCAGGAACTTCCTCGGGGTTGCCAGCAGCACATACCAGCACCCACACCCCCAACACCACGTCGACAACCGCCATCGCCACCGCCTCTCCAAGAAGCACCACGGATGCGATGACCGCTACGGCCTTGAACATGGGTGCGATCAACGCACACGCGTTGAGCCGCTTCGCAGGCGGAACTGGGGCTCCCGAACACACGCCCACATCCCCGTTCGGCGCGCCGCAAGAACACAGGAAGCCTCCGCAAACCTCCGGACCCTCCTCAGCAAAGACAGCCAGCATCCTCCCCACGACATCCTCCGCTCTAAGAGTGCGCTGGGCCACGGACGCCGCCACTGCCACCGCCGCAGCAGCCAGGCGGCCGGAGAGTACCGTACCAGCAGCCGCGGACCTGCGGCCCCTCTCCCCGCCGGCGGTGCCTTGGTGGCGCTCGGAGGATGCCGGCGCGAGCAGCATGGAAGGGTACGTGCCGCACAGGGCAATTGACTTGGCCTCGCCTTCCACTACCTCCAACTCCTCCTCCAGCCCCCCGCAGACACCCCCTAGGCGCCCTTCTACACAAGAAGAACCAGGCGCCCTTAACCTCACCATCTATAGCCTCACCACAGGTCTCAGCACCGCGTACGACAAAATGTACGCGCTCGTACATCAACCGTCGGTCGTCACACCAAAACCCTCCCCTCCCAGTCCCGAGCCCATCCAGCACTACCACTTCGGGCCGCCACACCTACAGCAACATCACCACCATCACCATTACCATAAGAAACAAATCCATCACCAGCATCGAGGGCACCATCACCGCGTGCCTGCGTCGCCTCCGTCCCCCGCCTCTGCCGCTTCTACTACCACCTATAGCCGGCCCTATGCGCCGTACGACACCCCTTTTGCCGCCCCTAGCTCCTACCACCTCGTTCACGCCAGCAGCTCCAGCTCCTTCTCTACATCCCCCAGACGGAGCCCCATCGAGGTCCTGGTGCGGACGGCCGCCTCCGTCAACTACCTGGGAATGCTGCCTGAGGCTTTTCGAGCAGCGCTGCTGCGAGAGCGGCAGCCGGGTGACATCTTTTGCCGTACGTTTCGCAAAAAGTTGGAAAGCACCGCTGTGGGACGAACGGTCAGAAAGACCACACGGTTTATTATGGTGGTTGATGTCCATGATGAAAAGGCGACGACGCTCGTGCTGGTCAAACTCCGGTCAAAGGAGATTTCCCGTGTTGCGTCCAAGGACAGCCTGGGTGGTACGGGGGCGTTGCTGTACAAGGCGGAGGTGGTTCCGGATCCAGAGGACAGTTTTGAAGCGATCTCGGAGCGGCTTGATCGGCGTGCCGTCAAGGTGGGCGACATTGTGATGTGGAAAGAAATTCCTGACGGTTGGGCCTTATGGGACGGCAAGCCGCGGGAGGTGGGCGTCGAGTACGAGCAAGTCAGGTAGCAGGACCCATCGCATGCCCTTCCTTCCCTCCCCAGTAGACGTGTGTGGAGGGCAGCAGGTGGATGGGCCGCAGGGCGGTGGGTGACTGGACGGGAGGAAGGCGTTGCGTGAACTTGGGAAGACGAGGTCGGGTCTGCGTGGCTTCTAGCGGTGCATCGCAGTCGTTGAGGGATCCCTCGTAACTCGGTGGATGGTAGGGTGGGAGTATGCCTGGTCCACACATACGCATGCAGACGTTGCAGAGGGTTTTCCGTCAGGAGCTCTTGAATGAATATTTCATCGTTGTTGCGACCGGGGGGCCTTGGCATTGGACGGAGATATCGGGGACAGAGTGCGCAGCGGAGAGCGGAGAGGTCTACGGGAGGGCCGGGGGAAGAGAGGGAGTGCGACCTTGCGTGTGATGTGAACGGGGGCATATGTAGGGGCATATGTGAGAGTCTTGCGGTCCGCTGCGGCCGGGAGGGGCTTGGCCAGAAAGGCTATCGTGCTACTGGCGAAACAGACGCCGGTGAAGGCGACGGGTGTACAGGGGGAATCGCGGGGGCGGGGGAGGATGCCGTATGGCCATCTCGTATGAAATGAGACGAAGCAATGAATGGCGAATGGCGACACACCTTGGACTTGACGACAGAAAAGGTTGTCAGCATCTTTTATTGTTCCGGAGATCGGTTTTAGAATCGCACTGCAAGACTGCATAAGTGACAATGACGGAATTCGGTTTGCACGTCTGTCTGTAGGTCTTTGGACTTAGGGTCAGTGCCCAGATTGCCTTGTGCCATACGAAAACCTTGATAACAGGAGGAGTAGGGGAGGGGGCCTTGCCGCCGATTTGCTGCGTGACTCAATTTCACAGCTTCAGTTCTACCTGGCAGCGATGACCCGCATGAAGGACTGCATCCATCCATCCATCCGCCACAGGCCCGGCTGCAGTGAAGTAAGGGGCCCGGCCCTGAAGATGTCTGTGTCCGTCCCGGGTCCCCAAAACCCCCCAAAGATGGAGTCCAGGAAGGAGTTCTGTAGCTATAGCTGAAATAGCTATCAAGTAGGTTCGGAACCCCGCAGTCAGCATCTGCACGTGTCATGTGGCGCACTGGGCAGCCGCGGCCCCCTCCATAACAGCCGCCGTATCACAACAGCGCCGCTAAGGCCTCACAGGTAGCTCACAGGAGACGACCATGGGCACTGGGCCCCGGCCTTTCTCCTCCTCCTCCTCCTCCTCCTGGAGCCCCTCCTCAGCCGAAGGAAACCCGCTCTTACCGGGACGGGCACCCACGCTTCGTGTGAGACACCCATACCTATACCCACACACACAGACACAGACACCTCTGTGAACACACGCACCACCTGCTTCGGTAACGTTACTCGAGTGTCATCCTCCTCCTCACAAGCTCCTGTCCGCGTCTCACATCATGAAATAACACACCTGTGCGCGATTAACTACTTCCCTTCTTCACCGACCGCCAGGACCACTGCCTCCGGGAGCTTCCCCCACCCCCCGGGGGAATCTCGGGTCGACGAGACACCCCCGGTCCGGTCGCCGTGTGGGGCAATGGCCTGAGGGACCGTAACCTTTGTATAACACAGAACTACACTCGGGCGCCACCGACACCCCGTCCGCCCTGCGCCCCGAGGCTTTTACAACTCTTATCCCCCCGCTGCTGCTGCTGCTGCTGCCGGCGCCTCTGCCGCTATCCCGCCGTCCCCCTCGCGCCCCGCCGTGTCCCCCGCCACCGCCTGCCTGAGCTTGTCCAACAGCTTCTCCGCCCGCGCCACCACCGCCTCCTGATGCGGCTGCAGCTCCTGGTAGCCCCAACTGCTCACCTCGTGGAGCCATGGGTCCTGATGCAGAGGGAGGGGGAGGGGGGGGGGGGAGGGGCAGGGAGGGGGAGGGAGAAAATTATGGTCAAAAAGCAAGGGGTCATTTACATCACCGATGCTCGGAGTCCAGAGCGATGATGCAACTGCCCACAATTCACCCCCTCTCTCTCACACTCATAGAAAGAATATATACATACATACGTGCAAACACACCTGCACCTCCGTCTTCTCCCCGCTCAAGGCCTCCAGCGCCGCCAGTCCGCAGAAGGGCACGTACAGCTCGCTGTAGCCGCCCTCGTGGAGGGCCACCAGACGGCCCCCGCACAGGGACTCGGCGGCCTCCACCAGCTGCCGCATCATCCACCTGCATTGGCATTGGCATTGGCATTGGCATTGGGGGGGACAGGAGGAAGGGGGACTGGGGGCCGTGCTCGCCGGACTCGTAGCTCACACGTGCTGACATGCAATCATCCCCACCCAGGCCCCACAAGGTCATGCCTCCTGCGACATTACAAACACCTTTGGACCCCCTTCCTGCCCTCCACCCTCCCATCTGCTCTAAAACCCCATCGCACGCTCCCATCATTCGTGCCTCCCTCCCTCCCGCCCTCTCACCCTCGCCCAACAAATGGTGCTTAGGACGTGGGCAGTTGCGTCTTTGACTTGTGCTCCAAGTCAGTCCCTTTCTCCCGGCCCCATCCCCTTCCCAGGTCAACACAAGTCAACCCACCCAAAGTCCGCACTGGACAAGATCATGGCCGCCAGGTTGTCCATGTACGACGCGTCGTACCCTGCTGACACGAGCAGCAGCTCGGGCTTGAATATCTCCAGGGCAGGTCTCACGAGGCGGGTGAATGCGGCCTGGTAGGCCCCCGAGCCGGAGCCGGGGGGCAGCGGCACGTTGAGGGTGGTGCCCTCGCCCTGCCCCACACCATTCTCCGTCATGTAGCTGCGAACGCGGGGAGGGAGGGAGGGTTGGAGGGACGCAAACATATAGACATACACACGTACACACGGGAACAAACACACACGGGCATGGACATGTGCGAACACACACCCGCATACCGGCCGCACACTTATTCACCCATTCATTCACGAAGGCCAGGCAGGCGGCCTGCCAGCCTGGTGTGCGGGTGCTAGGCACGGGATAGCTGCCGGGAGGTACATGCCGCGAGAGCAGGGGGGCCGAAAGGGAGGACAAAGCAAAGGGTGGATGGGCAGCGAGAGAAGTGGTATTCAGATTGTAGGGAGCAGCAGCAGCAGCAGCGGAGAGGTATGTTCGCTGGCAAGGATACGCACCATTGGAAGCCCAACAGCCAACAACATCTTTTTTTCTACACCCAATGCCATGAAGTTCTAACTGATTGACGTGTTTCGCCCGCCCCGTTTGAGCCCTCCCGGTTTCCGTACATCCTCATTTCTGCTCCTCCCCCTCCCCCTCCCAGACTCCCCTTCTCCCTCGCACCACCTCAGTTTTTCACATATGAATTCCCCCTCCCCCTCCCTCACCCCGATCTCAGAGGGTAGTTGGAGTCCTGGTGCAAGCTGATGAACATGACCCGCGGGTCGCTCTCGAACATGTGCTGCGTACCGTTGCCATGGTGCACGTCGAAGTCCACTATTGCCACCCTCCGCAGCCCCCTGACGGACAACGCATGGGCCGCAGCCACCGCCACGTTGTTGAAGATGCAAAAGCCCATGCCCTGGTCGCGTTCCGCATGGTGGCCTGCGGGGAGTGGGTGGGGTGTGCAAAGAGGGGGAAAAGACGACCACGGGCGAGTGAAGCTGCTGCCAAGGAAAGAGGGGGAACGTGAGGAGCACCTGTAAGGGTGATGCGAGGGAGGATGGGAATGTGGTTTGGGTGGCGGAGCCCCTCTCACCCGGCGGTCGTACCAGGGCGTACGCGTTGCGGACCTCCCCCCGCAACACCGCCTCAACGGCCTCTATGGCGCCACCGGCTGCAAGGGCAGCGATGCGGTAGCCGCCCGGGGAGAACCTGCGATTAGATGGGTGGGTGGGCGGGTGGGTGGGTTTGTGTATGTGCGTGGGGGGGATGTCTTGTCGTCACATATCCGGTGGGTTTCCCCGCGTTGAAACCAAAAGCCGAAGTTCGTTTTCTCTCCCGCACGCATTTCGAGATCCATCCATCTCCCCACTGCCTTCCGCAGCTGTGCGGCCGCAGGGCCCCAGCAGCAGCCTCAGTCACCTCAATTGAATCAACTTAGTAAGCTCACGTGGCGACGTCGCCGGCTGTGTGGTGGCCCTTAGTGTCGTCCGCTGACATCTCCCGCACCCGCCGGATGTAGTCAGGGCAGTGGACTCTGTAACAGAAAGAGTACAATTTGGGTTAGGTGGATGGAAGCCATGGTAAATATATCTGATCCCAAGGGGAAATGAGCGCGGAGTTGTGTTCAGAGGTGAAAGAGAGCGGGTCTTAAATGGTTTGGCCCATACTCACCTAGCAAGCTCCTCATCAGTTGCTGGTCGAGGCTTTAAATGTTTGAGGTTGTCCAGCAACCCGCTTACTGCCACAAGGTTATGAAACCTGAAAGAGATCCTCCCTCGATGTCACTAATTTGCTTCGCTTATGCATTCCAGTTATTATACATGCAGTTTCCTTTTTATGGCCAGTCCAATGAATCGCTCACCGGCGTTTCGTTTCCGGGTTCTCCCAGTGTCGCCACGCTTCAATGTGCTTGTCGAACGACTGCACATGCCCAGCGTTGTGCCAGAAGTATGTTTCGTGAAAAAGATAACCAGTCCGAGCTGCTGCGGCAGCCATGGCTGTAAATTGATTGCTCAAGCAAAGTTTTACAACTTGAAGGGCTTGCCTTGGGGCCACCGACAATCAAAACATTTTGCGCTAATAAAACGAATTTCCATCAAGCACGACAACTCCCCTGACGCCGTCGATTTGAACAGCAAGAACACAAAACTCTGCAACCGGGGTGTTGTTTGATCAACGGCATCAACCACCACGCGTACGAGTCAGCGGCCGCTATCCGCCGAACGCCGTTTGCGACCGAGAGGCTAGAACTTCAAACTTCTATAATACCAAATATCATCAGTTCAGTCCTGAGCAAACTCCTGACTACAACCCGCCTACTGCTCCTCGTGAGGGTGCTTCCGCGGGCGACCACGCCTGTGGTGGTTCTCCTGCAAATCGATCACAAGAACAACCATGCCGTTGAGAGACACATGCCACGCGAGGATCTGACAAACACCCCTCCTCTCCTTATAAAACGAATTCCTGAAGTTCATACGAACAGATCACCCAGGGTCCCCCATCGATGTACAGGTGATCTCTTTGCCCAGCTTCCATATAGAGTGAAATCCAGAAGCAAGATCAATTAAATAACAGGCAATTCTTAGCGACTCCCGTGTTATACCGGAGGAAGATAAGATTTTTGGCCAGGAAGCAAGAATGATTAACGCATGTCCTCGTCCCAACCTGTTGAGCCATCTGCGTCCCCGTTTTCACAGCGGGCCGCTGCTATTACCTATTGCCTAACCCCAACCACTTCCCAACCCGTCGTCCTCCTCTCCTTACCTCCTCCGGCCGCTCCTCCTGACGAGCGGCACCCTCTCCTCGTGCCGCACCGCCCTTGTGGCCCGTCTCCTGTCGCATCGATCGCACCAAGGGGAAGTGTAGACCGGCGACGCCGCCGTGCGGCACCAGCGGCATTATCATTACGGCTAGACCAGTATGGCAACCAAAGCAATATTCATGTACTGCGGAGTTTCAGGAAACAAAACAACAGCAGCAGCAGGACTAGGGAGGGGGTGCGGGGCACAAGCCCACCACATCCACTGTAAGGCGCCAGGACATCTGCCATTACTCCCGCCCGTAATCACCCTCTCCTCCACGGCCCCCCCCTCAACCCCCCCCCCCACACACACACCGCTGCCTCCCCCGCCTCCCCCACCTGGTACCCCTCGTGGCTCAGCTGCTCCTTACGCGCCTCACCACCTAGGTGCCCCAGCTCCTGAAAAGAACGGCGGGGAGGGAGGAGGGAACGGCGGGGGGAGGTGATGCCAAGAAAAACCTGATGTTGCAGAAGTGAAGGGAAGGGGGGGAAAGACGAGCCGTTGGCGAATGGTGCAGATACCAAAGACGGATAGTCCAGGAGTAGATAGATGCTCACAGGAAAAATTTGCCGACCAGTGATGTCATCTGCGTAATCTTGGCGGCCACGTGGCCATAGCTGGGTTGCGAGACGAATGACTAGCTGGCAAGTTCAAAGTCAAAAAGAAGGCAGAAGGCGAAAAACGCCGAAGAACTACCTAAACCTTGTAAAAGCAGGGAAAAAGAACGGAAGCCGTAGAGGTGACGTGTACACGTTTTACAGGCGGCAAAGGAGGAAGGGTATCGATAAGTGTAGTGTTGATGTAATCGGACAGTCGGCGCCGACTCCCATTCCCCCCCCAGCTAACACAATCCTGGCTCGACCAACGACTAAGCTCGGAACCGCAAGGACTCACCTGTCCGGGCGGCACAAGCAAGAGCAGAGGCAACGGGCAACGGGCAGCGGCAGCGGGTAGAGAGCATTCGAAAAAAAGGAAAATGGTTTGTGAGCAGCAAGAAAACGAACAGGGCTTCCCCTGGAAGGAATGCAAAGCGCTGCTGAATGGAAAAAGCTATAATTTAGTTTGGTGAGTATAGGAGAAAAAGAAGAAGCCTTAAATGGGAAGCCGAACGACAAGGCAGGCACGGTCGTACAAGGATTAAGAACACGATTCCCGGAGCGAGGAGGAAGAAGGGTAAGCATCGTAGAAGTATGTCAAAGAGTGCATGGAAAGGAAGGAAACGAAAGAAATGCAAAACAATGAAGTTCGGCCGAGACCGGGTGAAGGGAATGAGTGTCGCGTCGTACGACTGCAGCATCGACAAAACATGTGCGTACGGCAGGTGGTGGGCCCCACCAGCCCGCGCGCACTTCGGGGCACCTGCATGCCGCCCCGTAGCGCCTAAGGGTGGCAGAAAAGAGGGTAAGCGGGCAAGTCAACGGAACCAAACCGAACTGCACCGCATGCCGAAACGCCGTGATTTCACTATCGTAAAGGATTGGCAAGTGGAGTGGGGACGGCAAAGGGGGTGTGTGGCAACGATGTTTCATACAAGGTAGGTAGTTGCAGCCTCAACGGATCCATGGGGTAAAAGTGCCGGTTGGGAGTCCGCGATGACGTTCCTGTTGTCCCGGGCATGTTGTTGATATTGGCAGATGTGTCGTCGAAGAGAGCAGGGAGTGTGGGGAGGGGGGGATGGCAACGATGCTGTGCACCGGCTGCCCAAAGATCTGAAAGGCGGCGGTAGGGAGGGAGGGAGGGAGGGAGGGACGACGTAGAGGGTGCTGCTGACATGATGTGCCCTGTTTGTGCATGCAGACAGGCAGGGGGGGGAGGGGAGGTGTCTGGAGAGTTGCAGCGACAGGGGGAAATGGGAACGTCAGGGGCAAAAGGTCATCGCATGGCAAGCGAGGGGTGAAGGCCATGAAGTGGACCTCAAACTCAAGTTTGAGTTGAGGCCAGATCCAGGTAGCGGGGGGAAGGAAGGACGGAAGGAAGGAAGACGCTTCAACCAGATTTTTGGGTTTGGCAAAGGGCGGCAAGGTACGCTATGTGATGTGATGTGATGTGATGTGATGTGGCGCGACAGAGTGTGAAGAAGTAGTGGTGGAGGGGGCGGGAAAGACGAACCACGTGAACGAGTGAAGCTGCTGCCAGGGTGCAAGAGTGTACCAGACGTAGAACTGACCGAAAGGCGTTCTTGAATGGGGCGACCTCGGGATCGGGTGGAGGCTCTCGAGCGGTAAGAAAAGGTGATGTGAAAGGCCTGATCCCCAAATGGCTTGCTTAAAACGGCAAGCGCGCGGCAGGACATTGGTAGAGTTGGTACGGGACAAATGGGCAGCTGTGTCGTACAAGTGATGCTGGGGCACATCCTACTGTCAACCGCCAATACGGGTGCCATTACTCCCGCCCGTAATCACCCTTTCTCCTCCACGCAACCCCCCCCCCCCACACACACACACACCGCTGCCTCCCCCGCCTCCCCCACCTGGTACCCCTCGTGGCTCAGCTGCTCCTTACGCGCCTCACCACCTAGGTGGCCCAACTCCTGAAAGGAACGGGGGAGGGGGGGAGGTGATGCCAAGAAAAAACTGATGTACCAGAAATGAAGGGAAGGGGGGGAAAGACGAACCACAAGCGAGGATGCTGATGCTGATGAAAGGAGGGGGGAGGGAGAGGGAAGAGGGACGGAGGAAGGCGAATAGGCACGCGCACGAATACCAACGGCAAAACGGCCGCATGACTCTCTTTCCCTGAAGAATGCATACGCCCTAGCCACACCGAGGCGGACGAGCAGTCCCCGGGAAACGTCCCCCGCGAGATAAAATACGTTATAAGCTTTTAGAGAGACTAGCACACATCTCTTTTGTTGGGATGGAGATTGGACATCCCCTCTTCCCCCCTTCCCCAGGACGACGTCGGCACGCATCCTGAAGACAACCCAGGGCCCCTCCCCTCCTCTCCTCTCCTCTCCCCTCCTCTCCCCTCCCTCACAACCACATCACGAGGCAGTGCAGTCGAAACACATGAACACATGATGACACAGCGGTGTACCATTTGGGCGCGGGAGCGCGTCGGCCTTGGCGCCCGGAGCGTCTTGTCCTTTCTATTTCGAGCACAACAGCAGCGCACCACACCATCATAGTACACAGTCATCTAACTGACACTCCTGGGGCTTCCCACTTCTTTGACTGTCATGGTGCCGTACTAACTAACTAACTAACCTGGTAGCCCTCGTGACCCAGCTGGGAGCTCCTGAGAAGGGGAAGAGGGGAGGCGGGTAACACAACACACACACACACACACACACACGAGCGGTTATCGGGGCAGTAAGGAGGGAATGACCCGACCCCATGACGCGACAGTCGGACAAACAGCTGCACCAGCGCCCAAGGCACCGGCTGCAGCTCGGGGGGGAGCGACTGCTCTCTGTCTCTCTGCTCTCATGCACCGCCCACACGACGTCCCAAGTTTCCAACGCACACACATACACACAAACACACACACCAGAACCACACCCCACCTCCCCAGAACCGCACACCTGACACGGCCACCAATCACGCCGCCCACGGCCTTCTTCTCATCCGTACTCAGCGTATCGTACGGCTTGCCGTACTTCTCCCTCGCCACCGCCTCCAGTTCCTCCTTGGAGTGGCTACTGAACGCGACCACTCCGCCGCGACGGTGATCGACACGTGTGAAGTGGCCCAGGGGCGGCAGACGATGAGAAGAAGGCGCGCAGGAAGAGGCCGCGGAGGCGGGGGCGGCGCCGGTAGGCGAGGAGGTTATTCGGCGGGGGAGAAGGGAGCTGAGGCCGCGCGGCGGCGCCGCGGCCGCGGCTGTGACGCGGGCGCGGCTTGAGTTAAGGGCGCAGCAGCCTCGAGCGAGGGACAGACAGTTGCGCATTGTTCAGCGGTGATGGAAGGCGGCGGTCGGTGGGATTTGCTACAAAGGTGTCGGGGGTTCAGGTGTCGTAGTTGTGAGAAGGCGCTGGTGGTAAGTGGCTGGAGGCCACTTTGCTTGATTGACCTTGACTGGTCCGGGTGACGACTCAACGTTCGTAGTGCCTGCGATATGACTTCCATCCTTGAAAAGAGACGGAGGCCAGTTGAAGGGATACAGTTGCAGATAATATGGCAGCTATCACCTGTTGCTCCGCGATGTCGGAGGCTGCGGTGGTGTCGGATGGAAAGGTGTTCCGGAGAGAGAGCCTCGTCGGAGGACGCAGATGCTGCTTCTTTTGTTTGCTAAGCTTTTTCTTTCTGGTTCGCGTTTTCAGAGTTCTTAACGGGCTGGATATATCTCTACAGTAGGTACTTTAAAGCCCTCCGAAGTTCCGTACCCCACCAGATCTGAAGTTTCCACGTCTTACGCGATGCGCCACGCGGCACCCATCCAACCCACAATCCCGACTCGCGCCTGACTTTATCCCGGAGGGTGACTGATGACGCACGACGATGGTGATGATGATGATGCTGTGGCGATGATGATGGCGACCTGATGCGTCAAATCACATTCCGCATGCCAAAACTGAGCCGCGAAGGAAAGACAGTAAGAGCATAGGACGTGTGGACTGCGAGGCTAAGCACCCCCTTTAATTCAGGGTGTTCCCTGCAGGTTCGCCGGCAGGTAGGGACCCATGGGTCGGTTGTTATTGATTTTTAGGCATTTTTAGCGAAAGCGCGATTGCAATCGCACCGGAGTCCCTGACTAAATGCGTCCGTTGCTACGAATCACTGCCGGAAAGCGCAACAGCACAGCCAATGTCCACAATGACGCTCGCGCCCGGCCTGTAAACGGACCCCTAATTCTTTTTTCCCAAGCCACCGGGTCCAAAGTGCAGAGGCGTGTTTGGAACTGCCATCCATGCAGCTTCAACGAGGCAGAAGATGTCGCGACGAGCGCAACATTATGACATGCATGTCCTATGTAACGTACGTACTGCGGTCCAAGATCCCCCATGCCGGACGTCCGTCCATGTGTGGTTGTGTGTATGTGTGTGGTATGTGTGTGTGTGTGCTCTATCTATGGGGGATAGTGGTGTGTTTTGCAATCATCCACCACCCTCTCTTGTGCCTCAATTTGGCTCGTATGGGCACTCGTTACACCTCTTTAACGCAACCGAAGTGTAAAAGACACACAGCACATATACCTGTGCAACCGCACCCCGGACACGTACGTCACGACGAACGGCCCAACACACCACTCCTACTTCCGCTACTCCTGATTTTACTTCTAGCCTGCAATGGCAATTCCTGCGTCCCAAGCCGCAAACAGCCCAGCCAACATCACGCAACCCAGTCACCGAACCGACAGCGCCTTTCCACCCCCCTGCCAACCTTTGGCTGTGATTGCGGGGCCCCGTACTAAACTAAGTCGCGAGACCCACCTAGCCGAATGACCTATTCCGCTCCTCCCCTCCCCTAGCAGTCCGCCTCTGCCGCCTCTGCCTCAGTGCATTCGCCCCCTCTGTCGACTGCGCCTCAGCCATCAGCCGCCATCACCTCTCCGCCTGACCCTCCGCCGCAGCTTCCTCCTCCTGACACCGCGCGCACCCGCACACGAACCCGTATGACCATTTCAAATGCCGCTGCCGTACATTGTACGGCAAGCCGACGTCCAGGTACGACACGCAGAGTTCCTCCCCGGGCGCGATGTCGCGTGCGGCTACGAAGCAGGCGGCTGCGTCCAGATCGGGGAAGGACAGCTCCAGGGTGGGTTCACAAGAGTGGTTGAAGAGAGAGGCGACAAGGTAGACGGCGCTGCCGCTGCTGGCGCCGCCGGCGCTGCCTGACACGAGAGCGGCGGCGGCGGCCGCCAGGTCTGCGGGGTCGGCCCCTGCCAGCGGGTTGTGCACCTGTTTGTATGTACATCGGTGGAGGAGGAGCAGGAGGAGGAATGGAGTGGGGAAATGAAGACGCAATCAGGATTAGGTGATTAGGTGAAGGTTAGGGTGACGAGGAGAATACGTGAGTGGATGATTGAGTGAGTGAGCGAGTAAGGGGAGGGTTAAAATATCTGCTCTTCGATCTGCTCTACGACCCGACCCATCTCGGCAGGGTTGCGGCACGACGTCCACCTGGCGCGGCTGGCCCTGCGGAGGAACGCCATCTGGCACCCTGATCACCCAGCTGCACCCCACCACCACCACCACCACCACCACCACCACCACTGCACCCCCTGCAGCACTGCACCCACCTGGAAGACGTTGAGATGCAGTCGGGCCATCACCCCAACAAACCACTCCACGTTCACTCGCTCCGTAACCGCCTTATTCACGACCCCAGACAAGGAATCCAACACCGAATCAGGATCCAACTCGGCTTCCATGCGCATGTCCATGTCCGTAACGGCTCCTTTCTGCTGAGACCTTGACGCCGCTGCCATAACCATCGTCGCTGCTAGGTTTCGGAGCGCCGCCAGGTCAGCAGCCAGCGCGCGAAATGCTGCCGCCAGCAGGCCGTACTGCTCAACCCAGGGATCCGGGTATGGCGGCGCCACGTTGGCGAAACACAGTACGTGAAGGCTGCTCAGGGGGTCACCGCGGGCTACGGCAGCGGCGGCAGTAGCAGTAGCAGTAGTAGCAGCAGCAGCCGCAGCCGTCCTGGTGTCACTAAATTGAGCTTTCCGGACATGAGCATCATCACCACCACCACCACCACCACTACAATCCGTGATGGCCGGAGAAGGAAAAGCAGCAGCAGCAGCAGCAGCAGCAGCAGCAGCAGCAGCAGCAGCAGCAGAATCGTTGCCGGATCCGCGAGGGGACTTGGCTAAGACGTGTCCCACTCCGACGCAAACATCGCCGCGTCCATCGAGCTGTTGCTCCGAAACCAACGTCTTCTTCCTCCTTGTCTGCGTCCTCAGCCCTTCCAGGCACTGCCGCATCGCCTCCGAAACCTCCATAAATGCCAGCCGGGCTGCCATCAGCGGGAACCGCTCGCCGTGTTGTCGGCACTGCTCGTACAGCTGCGCCAGGGGCCCTCCTTGCCCTCCTCCTCCTTTTCCTCCGCTGCCCTGGGTTGCGGCTGCTGCTGCTGCCGCTGCCACTGCTTCCTCCACGTCCAGGTACTGCGTCCGGGCTGTGTTCATGCAGCTGTCGCAGCAGAAGCGGCGGCGGTTGGGTCCGGAGTGGCGCACCGGACTAGTGGTGGTGGTGCTGGAGGTCAGCGGGGCCAGGCAGTGGTAGCAAACCTGGGGGGATGGGGAAAGACGAACCACACACGATTGAAGCTGCGGGGAAATCATAGCTGCTGATGGGGAAATCATACGGTAGTACGGAGTAGCGGCGAAGGGTCAGCTGCGGATGTCTCAAGGGAGCAAGGGGCATCTGCACATGATTCCCCCCTCCCCCATTTCGGGAACGCCTTTTAGTCAGTTCTACGTCTGGTACACTCTTGCCCTGGCAGCAGCTTCACTCGTTCGTGGTTCGTCTTCCCCCCCTCCCCCCTGCGATGCTCCCGCACTCCACCCGCTCCCTCACCCCGTGTGTGGCCCCCAGCTCCGGAAAGGCCACCAGAGGCACCTCCCGGTGCACCACCTGGCCCCGGGGGATGGACCCAACAGCCACCAGACCACGACCTCGACCAGGCAGCTGATGAGCAGCAAGTCGCGGCCAGGAAGTGGAAGTGGAAGTGGAGGGAGGGATGGGGTGGGTTAAGGAGTGGGCGGGTCAGGGATCAGGCGGAAAAAGGCAGCACAGAGTCGGATGCGGTACGGGACGGGACGGAGCCGGGCTAAGGGGAAAGACTAGACAGCGAGCGAACGTACTCCGACGTGGCCCCGAGCGCCACTCGGTTGCGGGTGAGCAGGCGGGGGGAAATGAGGTTCAGGACAGCAGGTGGGTGAGGGCGGGAGGGAGGGTGGAGTTCATATGAGCGGAAGTCAAAGACAGTTCGTTACGTCGAAAGCGCCAACTGCCATAGGAGTCCACAGCAGCGGCGGGAGGGGTAAAGTTAAGAGGGCAGTAAGGAATGTACGGGGGGCATTGGATCCTGTGCACTTGGGGATTCGTTTGAATTCCGAGTGTGGCGGTTTCCTGGAACGAGGTGATGGAAGGAGGCGGGGAATAGGGAGGTCTGAGGAGATGTACGGTGGCACGCAGCACAGGGGCTCATAGGCCGGCTTGTGCACACATACCGTACGGCTCCACAGGTTTCAAGACTTTCGCGAGTTGTACTCGGTATGGCGCATACGTAACTACTGCTTTCTAGATGTGTCACGGCATGAAGTACGACACTGACCTGTGCAACTGTGAACGGCTTATCCTTCAGTATAGGGCCCAGTAGATCGGCGGCAGAGGGGCGCTGCGGCAGTGGTGGTGGCGACGGCTGAGCCGCAGGGGGCGTCCGTTGCTGCTGCTTCTCTGTGGCATTGGCGGCGTCTGCGTTGGGTCTGGATTGAGTGGAGAAGGTGGCGGTAGCTGCGGCGGTGGCGGTACTGGCGCCAAGGCTGCCGACCCATTTCCTGGTTGTGCTGAAACGACGTGCGACAGATTTGGAGCTGCTGACCACTCGACCATCAATACCGTTGCCGCGGCCAACGGAGTGACAGCAGCTGCCGCTCTTCCGCTCAGTACAGTTGAGGGATGGTTCCCGGTGATCGTTTGTCACCCCGTCATAGGCGGCGAAGATGCATTTGTCAGGGGCTCGTGCGCGGCCGGGAATCGGCGGGTGACCGAAACCTTTTTCGCTGGTGTCCAAGTCCTGTGCTGATGTAAGAGCACCTGAGGCTGAAATGATGGGACAGGCACGGAGTTCTTCGGCAAGAGGCTTTCCGGGACGTCCGAACACCCCAAGCAATCCCGCAATCCGGGCCAAGGGTAATGTCCAGTGAGCTGAGGGTCAAAGGCTCCAGCAACATCGCACCTAAAGAGGTGGCCTCCAACCAACCCGGCAGCGTAAAAGAATAACATCGATAAGTTGCGCAGCGCACGGTGCTCAAAGCAACCTTCATGCGTATTAAATATCAAGTGAATACGAATAGGGAAAATTACTTACGAGGGCTGAGACCCTGAGGCTAGGGCTTGCCGTCAGAAATACGGAAATGGCGCGCGTGCTGTGCTTTGAGCGATGAGGGCATCAGGGGGCTTGCAAGTGATGGTGACACGCGTCGCTTTAACAATGAAACCTAAGCGTTTCCTCCTTTGAACAGCACTCATATTACGCACCTTTGGGGGGGCGGCTGCTGTTTGCCTTCGCAAAAATGACCACCGATGGTGCGGCGACGCCCTTCCTATACAGCGTCTCGCTCAATCCTTTGGACTGCAACTTGGACACGATTCTGAGCAGCGATCGCCTGTCCGCACACACGCTTTCGGAGGCTGGTTGCGGCTACTGCTGGTCTGGAGTGCGGGCAAACCTCGGCATCTTCGCGAGAGGTAGGCCTGGTCCGCTCTCCCTGCTGCACGCAGCGGCCCCACCCCTTCATCTGCCGGACGGACCTATTGCTAGAGCCATCAACTTTGCTGGCGGCCTTGCTCCCAAAAAGCTGATGGCTGTATCCGCAATACTCGACCAGCTCTCCCTCCTCCCCTTTCATTCGGCGGTCCCAAGTATCTTGCGACACATTCCTGGGGCTTTCTTCGTGCCTCGCTTCCAAAAATAACTATTTCCTGATCTCACCCTGTCCATATCTCTCCGGGTCCTCTCTACTCGAACCCTGCTTCCTTAAATCCCACCCCTCGCCCTCCGTTGAATGAATGAAATCCCCCACCCGGCCTCTTTCTTTCCTTCTCCCCTCCTCCCTCCAAATCCACCTCTCGACAGGCAAATTCTTCTTCAGGGTCACAGTCGGAGCCCCCCGGCCGGTCAACGTACACAACACGGCAGCGCTGTCCACAGCGTACGGCATCCGAGTGGGCGTTTCGCGCTTCCAGACAGCCGTGGAGCAGCTGGGCGAGGTGCGGTGTACTCCCTCCGGGTTTAACAACGGATAAACAAAAAAACGACCCAGATACGACTCGAACGCGATCACGAACAACCAGGAGGCGTACTGTCAGGGGTGCGCGGTGGCGGTGGCGGTGGCTGTAACTGCTTGCATGTCGCCATTTGGGTGTCTCTCTGGGGCCGGGGGCGGGGGCCGCCGCTCCCCATTGGGACGGGGGACTGACTGCGGTGTGCGCCGTGGACGACCTTCCAAACCCGTGGCCAGGGGTCAGGGGTGCACCGAGACAACGACATGATGTATGTATTGCGGGTATCGGGGGGGGGCCCGGCGTTGTTCTATCGGGGGGGTTTTGGTTGGAGCACTTTTGCTTGAGTTGACCTGAAACGATGATGGAAATCGTGAAGCTGCCCTACAGCCCCTTATAATGATGACAGCGGTGAAAAGGGACATACAACCGAAGGGGAACCAAAGGGGAAACCAAAAACGTTCCACCATAAATTATTGGTTTAAAAAAGCTTTAAGCCACCAGGGAGGGTGAGAGGTTACTGAAAGTCTTTTTGCTGTCTCGAGGACTATTCCCCGATCATCTATCACACATCATCGGGACAAGCACATATGTCGCATCCATTCCGAGCGCCGCGCAGCACGCTGCTACCCTATTGGGCTTCCGTCGGCCCTGCAGGCCCTCTTAACCTGTCGAGGGCTGCAGTAGCTGAGTGAAGAAAGGGGCTCCAAACATCACCCCACACCCAAAACTGACCCAAATCAAACGGACACTAAACCGCATTAAATATAAAGTAGCATTATGGCGGCAGAAGAGGACCAGAGCCCTTCGTTCCCCCGGCAATATACGCCTCGAGAAACCTTCCGCCGTACAAGCCCTGTAATCCGGTGTATTGCTAAATTCCTTGCGCCCCACGCCACCATCACCACCACCACCACCTTGGCCTTTGCCAGGTGCCCTACTCCTGGGCCTATTGCAGCACCGGCAGCAGGGCCTCTTTCCCAGGAGCTCCCACCAACGGCAGCGGTGGCGATGGCGGCGGTGATGGCGGCGGCGGGTACCCGGTCTTCGAGGAGGCCGTCGGTCCGCGAGTTGTTCCAGGAGATACGATTACCCTCGCGCTCGACCTGGCGACGGCGCCGGCTCCAGGGGGCAGGCAGGCAGCAGCGGCGGCGAATACTGCGGATCCAGCGCCGTCGGCGGTGGCGGAGGCGGCGGCCGCAGCTGACGCAAACGCCGGTGAAGGGCCCCAGGGTAGCTTGTGGGTGGCGGTCAACGGTGGGAAGCTGGTGCGGCTGTTCTCTCTGCCGCTGCCCAACCAACCCATGCAGGTGTGTGTATGTATGTATGTGTGTAGATGCTAAGAGTAGCGTAAGAAAACGTCCGGCGCACGTGTTATGGGGGCCGGGGCGCCGCAAGGGACTGCGGGACTCCGGGGTTCAGGCTCCGGAACCATCTAGGCGATTTCCTCTGCACGCTCGCACGCCGCGACATTAAATTCTCATGTGTTTATGCACACGGCAGCGACGGAAAGCGGACGCCGCTATCTTCCCCTAATTCTCGCCTATCCTGCCCTGCCCTGCCTCACCCCGCCCCGCCCTGCAGGCGTACTTTCCGCACATCCTGCTCCGGAACCTGTCCGCGACAGCGGATTTCGTGGGCACGCAGAGTCCGGAGCCGCAGGGAACCAAGGAATTGCAACGACAGCGGCAGCAGCAGCCGCAACCCCAGCGGCATCACGAACTGCCGGCGGGGCTGCTGGAGCGAGGCTTCCGGCCGTGGCAGGTGTGTGTGTGTGTCTGTGTGTCTGTGTGTGTTGCAGATTGGAGGGTCTTTTAAGGACAGTTAACGCCTCCGCGACTCAGGGAGGCAGAACGCAACAGCGGGAGGGAGGGGAAGCGAAGGGCCAGGCGTTTGGGCGTGGCTGTTAATAGGCATGAGTGTTTTGGTAGACCAGCGAACTTTAACCCCGGCCGGTAAAAATAAAACAATATGTGGCACGTATGTATATGTATATGTATGCATGCGCCAACGACCATGACAGCAACCCCATCCACCCCCCTCCCCAATAGAAGTCACGAGGTCCTGCCCCAGGGCTCAATCCCCACCCGCCCTCCCCAACCGCCCACCCGGCTACGTTAGGAGGCCACCATTGTGACCGCCGACTGCGTCAGCACCATGCCGCCGCCCGGACAGCTGCCACCTGCCTCCAAGTGCGAGGTGCTGGTGCTCACCGGTCTGTAGGGGAGGGGGTAAGGGAGGGGGAAAGGGTGGGCGCGTTGCACCTTTGGAGAGTAACGCAACTCTATTCAGAGGTATATGACACGTGCACAGCTGCACACGTGCGCAAGTCAAGAAGGAAAAATCTCCCGACTTCCAGAGCACCAACTGTCGGAGTCCGAGTGGGGGAATGGAGGGGGAACTTTGAACCTGCCTACACTAAACCGGTAGTAGACGACCCGGGTGGGTTGGGGCTACCCTACCCTACCGGGAAGAGCGCCACGGCACCCCGAACCCCGGACACTGCCCTCTGTGGTGCCCGTGAACCGAACGGTTTGGGTGGGGGCATGGGAAGCACAAACCGGGTGGGCGGTCCCCGGAGGTGCAAAGGAGCTGTGGTAGCGCAATGAAGCGGGGGGTAGGGGAAGGGCGCGGTGATTGAAAAAATCCCCGTCCTGTCATTCAGTGGTCCTTGGCGATACAGCTGCACTGTACGCAAGTGTGCTTGGAGAGGGGGGGGAAATGCCAAGTCAAGTCAAGTCAAGTGAGAAGTGAAAACAACAACTGCCGGTTGACGTCCAAAGTTGCAAACTGCTGAAGAGGAGTCCAAAACGATGGCGACATCACCGCCAACATGTTTTGGGGGGGTCGTGTACCAGCGGCAGTCGTCCTCAGCGCATCATATCCAGCGCTTTATCAAACGGTCTTGTTGCCGAAGACGTGTGTAGTAGTGACCTCGTGAAAAGGAGTTGTGTAAACCGTTCGCTTCTGGCAAAAAAATGCCGCTGCTTCCCTAAATGAGTGCGGGACGTGCAAGCGCTCTCGTTCCCGATTAAGTCCCGAGATTTCGTAATGCAAGGGGTGCGGCTCTACCGACGCTGCCTATGCGAAGCGAAGTATGGGGGTGGTAGCAGCGGTAGACATCGCGAAGGCCAATGCACGCGGGGAAAGGAGTTTAGCACTTCCAAAAGCAGAAGCGAAGGCAGGTCCCATGTGTGCGTGTCTTGGCATGGCGTGGCTATATGCACCTACGGCTACAAGACTAACCTAAAGGAGGAAGTGTGATGGCAAATGCGCACAGAAGCGTGCGAAAACGTCGCAATGCCGTACTGCCGCATGCCGTACGGAGGAAAAACATCTGAAGGATAAAGGGAAGGGAAGTAGGAGAAATAACTAAGCCGAAAAGGGCAAAAACGAAGGGCTCGACAGCAAGGGAATGAAGCTAAGAGGTACCGCATGAAAACGCAGGGAGCACGAGAAAGAGTGAGGACAGCACGTACTATGTTTTCGAGGGGGCCCCTGTGCGCGACTTTCTTGGTGTCTCGACGACTGGCAGGTCGCGGGGCCTGGCTGATTGCCGGTGCATAATGATGATGAGGATGGGTGAAGTTTAGGGGCCACAACGGGGCCAGTCCCGGTGATATAACGTTGGTGACGGTTCTGGTAGAGGGCTGGGAACAGAGCTGGTGGTGGGGTCAGGGGCCCGGGTCGGGTTGCTTGCGTGGGGAAGCATCGAGGCCGCGGATCCACCCAGTCAGCCTGGGTGCCTGCTGCGTCAGTGTGCTAGCTCCAGGGAGAGCAACCCAACCTTTTAAAGTAACATGACCCGGCCTTCAGTGCGGTCCTCCCTCATCCATCATCACCATCGCTTCCTAAGCCCACCTTAAGAGACATCGGAGCCCCTCACCGCCCCTCACGGGATTCGCCTCCCTCATTCCCGTGTCGGTCCCCGGTGCCGGTCTGGAACACGGAGCCTCCACACAGGCCTCCCCGGCAGCGGCAAGACCACCTGGGCAGCCCGGCATTGCGCCGCACACCCTGCTCGGAGGTACTGCGTGTTGGGGACACAGCTGGTGCTAGAGCAGATGAGGGTGAGAGTGGCTGGGATGAGGGTGAAGAGGGAGGGAGAGGGTATAGGTGTGACAGAGAGGGCGCGCACACGCACACACACACACACACACGGGAAGGCACAAGGGCTCAGCAGGTTCAGCCGAACGACTGACTACCGCACCTTGTGGTCTCGTGGCTTTGATTTCTTTGCTTTGCGGCTTCATGGGATATCGGCGGTGGGAATGCTTTTACGTTCTCGCATGATGTGTTTCACTTCCTCCCCTCTCCTTCTCAACCCCCCCTTCATCCTCGCCGTCGCAATCCACACCACGCCTTTGTGTCCGTCCCTCTCCGCCCCTCCCTTTCCGGATGCTATTGCTGTTGGTGCTGCTGCTGCTGCTGCTGCTGCTGCGTCGGCAGCTATCCTGTCCCCGCACTCGCCGTTTCCACTACATGGGTAAACCCGAGGAGGTGTTCGCTTTGGTGGCCGACACACTGACACGCATCCAGGCGCGAGCGCCAGCAACACCCAGAAACTACATCCTTGACAGAACACAGTGAGTATACGTACATGTCTGTATGCTTGAGGAGGAGGTGGGGAGATATCAGCCGGGTGGAAAGGGGAGAGGAAGGAAATGAATCGTGAGGAGTCAAAAGAAGGAGGGCGGGCAACATGGACTTCATTCAATCTCTCAATATTTTCCTTTCCATGTACCTCGGGGGTCGTCCGGTGGCATGCTTCCTGACCAAGGAACGTGTGTTCTAATGGCTTCCTGACTTGCCTGTACGGCCGCGCGTGCGGCATTCTCCCCGTGCATGTACGACGCAGTCATGTCTGGATCAGAGCCGTATCCGGGCTGTTTGGACTGACGTGTTCGGGCCTGGGCCTGGACCCTCCCTTAAGCCCCTTCCGTCGGCAGCTGCTTCTTTGAAAGTTTGCATGTCATTTCCCCCTCCACCCCCCCCCCCCAACAGTGTGACGAGCAAGTCGCGGCGCAATGCAGTGGTGCCCTTTCGCGCCGCGGGCTTCCGTTGCGCGAGTGTGGCGGTCGTGTCAACCGAGGACAAACTGCTCGCGCAGCAGAAGGAGGCGTTCGAGCGCGAGGGCAAGGTGGTGCCTGATGAGGCCATGGCAGTGTTGCGAGGTGGGTTTGGAATTGTCCGATCCGGGGGAACCTGCGGGGCTGTGCTAGGATGGCGTGAACTCAATAAGGGTGGGTTCGCAGAGAGCTGCGAGCACGCGGAGGCGCCATTTCCTCACTGTCATCGCCACCCGGACCCATTTCCCGGTGGTTGGCGCTAGTTGATACATGTTTCGTTTCAAGGTCTGCCACGTGCACGTAATCAAGCACCTGCAAAACCTACCAACTACCAACCACTGAAAATATTGACGTCCTATGCTATCACTGTCGCCACCGCCTTTCCGTTCACTGCTATCGTCATCTGGCATTTGCTGTCTCCACTGTCTTGAAATATGGATTATGTCGCTTGGTGCTGGGGGACCGCGCAGCGGACTTTACCTTGCCTAATTTGGAGGAGGGCTTCGACGACGTGCAGTACCCGCTTCTGGGCGTCATCGCAGCGCTCACAACGGTCAATCGGCAGCGTCGGGAGGCGCGGACATGGCTGGAGTGGAGACTTAAAGTAGGGGCCAAGGTTGCCGGCCTCCCGGGGCCTCCCCCACCGTTGCCGGAGCAGCAGCAGCAACAGCAGCATGTGCAGCGGCAGCAAGGGGAGGAAGGCCAAAGGCTTCAAGGGCTGCAGCAACAGCAGCAGGAGATGCCACAGCGCCAGCTAGATAGCAGCGGCACCGCAGAAGGTTCTGGCGACGGCACAGCCGCCGTGTCGCCCATTGGTGGAACGGCGCCAGTGCTACCATCACAGGAAGCGGCGACGGCGGCGGCCCCAGCCCACCGAACGTCGGAATCTGGTTCCGCGGCTGGCACCGTCGCATCAGGGTTAGTCCACAACGGCGGTGGCAGCGGGGGACGACGCGGTAGAGGTGAAGTCAATAGGGGCGAGACCATGGAAGTGTCGCCACCGCCACCGCTTCCGGCCGGGCCAGTGTTCCCACAACCACCGCCGCCTCTGCCTGAGGAGCAGCAGCTCAACAATGCTGACGGCATCGAGGCACAAGCTTCACTGCGGGGTTCATCTCCCACACTGCCTCCGCCTCCTGATGAATCGCCACTGGTGCCGCCGCTGCCCCAAAAGCAGCCACAGATGCAACAATGGCAACCACAACCACCATCACAACAGCATCAGCAGTTTTGTGGGGCCCAGCACCAGGTACCGGCGACACACATGCAGCCATCCACACAGGTCTCCCAGCAGCACCCGCTTGTGTCATGGGACGGCGAGCTGTGGCCGCCGCGGCACTGGCAGGTGCCCCAACCACAGCAACAGGCCCGAGGACAGGGTATGCAGCAGCAGCACCTGTTGCAACAGTCGCTGCCGGCGGGGCAACTGCACCATCCGCCGCCTTCACTGACATCTTCAAACTCTGCACCACTGACGCCTCAGGCGGCGCCGTCGCTTCCGATGGCCCCCTTGCTCGTGCCTCATCAGCGTTTCCAACCGCAGCAGCCCTTCCCGCAGCTGGGCCTGGCCCCTTGGCAGCCCCTCCCCCAGCACTGCGGCAACGGCGGCAGTGGCGCCTTCATGCCGCCTCAGCATCAGCCGCAGTTTCAACCACCACAGCTGCAACCCACGTTTTTTGGTCAATTGGTTGGTGCAGGTCCCGGAGGCCCTCAGGATATGGGGTACCTGCCACCGGCGGCCGGCTCGGGGCCCGTCATGCAGGGCATTGCGCCTGGGCACATGTCAGGCATGGCAAATGTCGGTATGGCCCACGGCGTTGCTCGCAGCGGAGTGAATATCGGCGGACCAGGCCACAGCCAGTTTATGGCAGGCGGTCCTGGGTTGATGAGCATTGGCGGGATGGGACCGCCGGGTGGTAAAAGCGTTGCGATGGAGGTGGGAGGCATGGGAAGGGTGGGGCCAGGTATGCTGGTGCCGGGGGCCCCCATGGGAAGCAGTATGACGGGCACGGTCGCAGGTGGCGAGTTCGGGTTGGGCGGCATGGGGAAAGGAGTGTCGAGCGGCGGATAGGAATCGGATCATCAGGAAGTGGTGGAATGGCGATTGATCTACAGGGGCCGGGCTAGATCTCAATGATTGCAGCGATGATGGCCGCTGCTAAAGGACTTCAGGGATTTATGGACAAGATTGGGTGTCGGCTTCAAGGAAGCCGGAAAAAGGGCGGGGCCCCTCTGCATCCGTACAGGCCGGTAGCAAGGGTGGCAAGTGTGACAATTGATGGGTAATGTCAACATGGTGGGAGGTAGTGTTTGTGTAACGAATGTATATATTTCGAGCGATTTCGGGACTATTCCGTCGCACAGGCACCGGCGGATTCGTGAGCATCGCCTGCGTCCATCCCGGGTGCATGCCACATCGACATCCGGGTGCATGCCGCATGGACAGTACGGCAGACCGCAAACGGAGCCGTTGCTTAACATATGAAGTCCGGTGCTGTCTGTGTTGTTTAGGTCTTGAAGCACCAGCGGCTACAGGAAAGCACCCCACTGCCGCATGGCTTTGTAATAATTAAACAGATAAGAGCGGCAGAGTGCAACTCTTCGGAGGCCCCGTGCATTGGCCAAAGTAAATGTACAAACAAGCAGCTTGTCTATTTCATAGAGAAATGAAAGCAAATTATGTTGGCCTGCTGGTGGCAAGTCGAATTGCCCATGCCGGCAAATGGTAACACAAGCTGGGTGTTCGAGTTATCATACGCCGTCATCTCAGAATTCCATTATGAGATACGCGGCAGCTTTCGGGATGAAATTTAGCGCGAGAGGCGTTGATGTGACTTTTGAGGTCGGTGAATGGAGGCAGCTAAACTTGTTTGTGCTCATACGGTCTTTGTTAGCTACATGCGAGATACCTTGCAATAGAGAATGCTGTATAGTACCGATAACGCGTTTCAGCCGGGTGAAATATTATGTTTGGTCCGTTACACACACACACACGGACATGGGCAATCCTACAGGTCGGGGCCCCCCTGGGCGCTTCGCGCCGGGGCCCCGCCCAAAAATGCATAAAAAGAAGGGTTAAATCCCTAAATTCTGTAATGGATATGTAAAGTTATAAAAAGGACTTCTGCGCAAAGATTACTGCACAAAGCGACAGATATGGCACGCGTAAAAAACCTACAGCGCATTCGCATGTTGTTGCAGTGTGGCAAGGTGGTTCAAGGTTGCAGTGTGGCAGGTTGCAGTGTGGCAAGGTTCACCTTGCCCATCGTGGCTGCCGACTATTACAATTAATATGATAATTTCTTGAGTCAAGTTGTGAAGCCAGATCCCCCCTGTAAGTTGACGTATCTGCTAAGCCTTCCTTTTACATCTGCTTACATATGAACAAGCTTAGGCTACCTCGAAATCAAGCATACCAACTGAACAACCACCTTCGCTGTGCACTCGGCTGTGCATTCCCGATAATGCGCACGCGACACCACGCAAGCGCTATCTGTCCGCTCCACGACACGCCAAGCAGGCACTACCCCATCCACATGCAAGATAGCCGCGACGGAATTAGCAGGACGCGTCCGAAGCAACCGAGCTCTATACTTCACAATGCCAATACGAATTGTCTCAATTCCATGCTGAGTTGTCGCCAGACTCTCTCGAGGTTTTTACCACCACGGTACGTTCTCGTGAAGAAACCTCACCACCCACCGCTTAGTAGCACAGAAAGCCCAAATGCGACAAACCGCTTCCCGATGTTACCCCGTTTACAGTGGCAAGGTGGCCATCTGCTGCGCGAGGTGAGCATTAATCTCAGGGGTAATCTTTCCCTTAGCCTTCAGGACCTTGAAGATCTTGGGATCCACGTGCTTCAGGATTACGTCCTCGCTAGCTGTGACCTTCGACACCGGCACCTTGTCCAGGTAGCCCTTGGTGGCGGCGTACACCACCACAGTCTGAAGAAGGAAATAGGCAGTCAATTAGTATTAATATTCTAAAAAAACGCGCACCTGGTCCACAACTGCACCTAGGAAACACGCCGAAATCTTAGGCGCATGCAAACTCGCGTTCACATTGAGACACAATGTTGTCACAGCTACAAGATGCATGCATCGGGGACAGGTAACAATCCGATTAACCGTCCTTAAGCAAAGGTATCGTACCTGCTGTTCAATAGGCATTGGGTTGAACTGGCGCTGCTTCAGCACCTCCGTCAGGCGCGCACCGCGCTCCAGCACGTATTGAGTGGCGGCATCCAAGTCCGAGCCGAACTGGGCGAAAGCAGCCACCTCACGGTACTGGGCCAGCTCCAGCTTCAGCGTACCAGCGACCTAACGCAATAACGGAAAACAGCGACCTCAACTCTTTAGCAGAGGAAAGAAACTCAAGTCACCATTATGTTGTGTGCACCATCTGTGCACCGTGAGGCAGTGCAACGCGTGCCTATACAATGCGTATGCTTCTCCAGCGATCTTCCACTGCCTTAATCGACTATGCCTCTGGATTTGGCGTACAATGTAAGCCAAAGCTCAAGAGCCACGTAACTTTGATGGCTCTCAAGCTGCCTTCCCAACATTTGCCCACCTGCTTCATGCCTGGGAACTGTGCAGCGGAGCCGACACGAGACACTGACAGACCGACGTTCAGCGCGGGACGAATACCCTTGTAGAACAGCTCAGTCTCCAGGAAAATCTGACCGTCCGTAATCGAAATCACGTTCGTGGCGATGTACGCCGACACGTCACCTACAACAAAAAGGGGTATTACCTTAGCACATGTCATGCGTCCGCCACCCACGCTTATGCATCTGTTTTACAGATTAAAGCTTCCCAATATTTGTGTAGACTCCACAGCTGATCGCAGTGCACTCTTTACTGCGCCACGGTGTCTTGCACTAAGATCTCAACAACCTACCGGCCTGCGTCTCGATGACAGGGAAAGCAGTGAGCGAGCCTCCACCCATGGCCGCCGACATCTTGGCAGCACGCTCCAACAAGCGGGAGTGCAGGTAGAACACATCACCGGGGAAAGCCTCACGGCCGGGCGGGCGGCGCAACAGCAAAGACATCTGGCGATAAGCTACCGACTGCTTCGACAGATCATCGTAAATGATGACAGCGTGCTTGCCGTTGTCGCGGAAGTACTCGGCCATGGCACAGCCCGAGTATGGTGCCAAGAACTGCAGAGGCGCAGCATCCGATGCCGTAGCCGACACAATGATGGTGTACTTGAGCGCACCCGTCTGGCCGAAGAGCTTCACCAGCTGCGCCACAGTTGAGCGCTTCTGGCCAATAGCCACGTAAATGCAGTACACGCGGTTCTTCCGGCTGGTGATGCCGTTAAGGTAGTTCTGGTGCAGAATGCAATCCACCGCAATGGCCGTCTTGCCGGTTTGGCGATCACCAATAATCAGCTCACGCTGACCACGGCCAATCGGCACAAGAGCATCCACCGCCTTCACGCCAGTGTACAGGGGCTCGCGCACAGACTGGCGAGCAATGATACCTGCGTCACCGCGACGTCGGTTCCCCCAGGGATTCAAAGCAATTGGCATTCACCAGAACTTCTGTCCCTGTACGAGTCTCTTCCACATAAGACTTGAGTACTTAATACATGAGAAATTGAGGTCCTCCATCCCTTTCCTAACAACCAACACAAAGATGAAGCCCCGTGCATGCAAAACATTTTGCTTGTTACGTGTCTGCACTGCAAGATATCGGCCCCCCGAATGCTCACCCGGTGCCTTAATCTCGACAAGCGACGACTTTACATTTGTAAGCGGACCCTTGCCATCGATGGGCTGTCCCAGCGCATCCACCACACGACCAAGAGTGCCCGGACCGACCGGCACATTCACGATCTGGCCAGTGCGATAGACGAGGTCACCCTGGTGAATCAGGGAATCGTTACCAAACACGACAACACCGACGTGGTCCGCTTGCAGGTTCAGCGCCATGCCCTTCACGCCGCTGTCAAAGCAAACAAGCTCACCAGCCTGCAAAGAAGCAAAACCAAGTGAAGCTTCACCTTGTACTCTGGAATCCGCTGACCTTGCCAGGACCATTAACAGTTTCATGTAAGCAGTCTGCAACATCTTAACCAACTCACCTGCACGCTCTTCAGTCCATACACACGGGCAATACCGTCACCAACGGACAAGACGCGGCCCAAATGGATAACCGGAGGCTGGTACTGCTTCTCCCACTCCTTGACGGCAGGAATGAGCTTCTCGGAGACATGGTTAATCAGATACTTGCTCGTAAACTTCGGCTTTCGCAGCTCATCCAACGCCTTGGCGTCGGCAGCAAACGCGCGGCTGATGCGAAGGATGGCCTGCAAAAACCAAGGTCGATTGCTTCCGGTACTTCGCTGCGACTTGCAGGTACACAAAAACCTCGCACAACCTGCGCAATGTACCTGCTCAGAACGCTTTGAAAGCGTAAACGCACCCTCCTGAGCCAGCAGACTGCAAGCAGAAACAAAGCAGGCACGTGAGATTGCACACTGATACAACGTACAGAAGACAATGCCTGTGTCCCATTTGCGTACCTCACACCAGACTGCGAGCCCAGCTGCAGCACGCCTGCACATTGAGTGGCGACACTCCCAATCGGTCACTTCATCAGGCGGCCATGGCGTAAAATAGCCTTCAATGCCCCAACTTACCCGCGCGCACGAAAGACAGCGCGGAGTTCCTCATTGTTCAGCTTAGCTGACCAAGTATAGAGTTTGCCGCTCCTGGGGGACATAAAATGGGACGAAGGCGCTTCCATCAAGACTCTCGGTACCGGGAGTCCCAAGCCCGCCGCAACCACAGCCACCTTATCATACGTTTACTGTGATCTACTATACCAATAGATCCTTAATGCATAAGAGGTGATGTTGGTGATGAGGCACAAGTACCTGCTGATAAAAGTGTCCGCCAAGGCCGATCGCTCGACCTGACAAGAAGCGGCCCACTGCCGGCGGAGCCTAAAGTTGTGTAGCACAGACCCCCTGGGCAAAGATGGAAACACACAAGCAGACAGCGTGCAGAAAGTCTCGGAGAAGAACTTGTGCCGTATTGCTCCAGGAAAGGGCTGTCTTGGAGAAAAAGGTTTGCTTCAAACAACTGAAACTTTCATATAATACTGTCAAATTACTTGTGCATAACTGGCAGCTTTATAATAGGGTTTAGATCATGGTACCCTCCTTCTAAGTACGCAGTTAATGGCACTGGCGACCCTCTAACGTAGCTCATACTTCTGATGCGATAATCTAATTGTGTGGTTTCCGCAAGCAATAATTTGCGATATTTCGCAATGCCCCCTGCAACATTTTTCTCGCACAAGTGGTTCCCTGTCTTGATGAGTGTTCATCGTCCACGGTATACATCCAAATGTTTGTCGGTGGGAGGACGCTTTTGATGAAGCCTTTGCTTCTGTTGCGCAAGGAAGCAAGTTCGTCTTTTGGTTTTGATAACCCTGTCGCTGACATAAGTTTGCCTTCAACCCAATGGTGTATTGTTCCTTAAGGATGCGCTATGTACTGTATAAATTTCCGCCTATTGTTTGACGCGCAAGGACAAGTTGCACTTGCTGTTTTGGGTAGCAATGCGTGATGTCGCGTGATACCCCGCCTGCGGACACGCCCCTGTACGAAATGCCGTACATCTGACCGTCCTAGCGGACCCGTCCGTGTTGTCCCGATACCGTATGGCTTACCGCCAAACTCAGCAGCAGAGTCGAACTAGAGAGTGACAAACATCCGCGCTGCTCAGGCCTTGGGGAGCTACCTGACCCTCCTTTCCCTCGCATGTCTATCAAAATACGTGATGACCGTCTGTCCGCAGCAGGATGTACCTAGCTTAACACATCCAACCCACCAAGGACCCGACCCTCGTCATGGGGTTAAAGGGGGTCAGTTTAGCATGTTGTAAAGGCGCAACTTATGGCAGTAGGTTCTTGAACATTTACATGCCCACTTTGGAGATCAGCTCCGCGATTGAGGCTCATATCTCGTTTTCTTGGGACACGAGAAGGCAACAACGGATAACATTTAAGTAAAGCAGGGCCAAACCTAAACGCGTCGTTCAGCACGATGTGTGCGTATGCGCAAGTGGACGCGTCATGCAAGCAGGGCAGATTTGCGAAATGCGCCGGCGGTGCAATACTGAAGGCGGAATTCCAATGCGGTGCGCATACCAGGCATGCCAAAGCTATCCCCGCACTATATAGGCTTCACAATACATCAATCCCAGTGTGTTTCTGCACACCTGGATTAAGACGATAACCGAGATGTGCCCTACGATCTAATTTCTCCTGGGACGCAGTGTGCATGCACAGTTTTGAATTGCCAAACGTTGACAAAAATGTCGGCCGTCGTCCTAGCCTGCTTTTTACGCTTTGTGTCTCTGCTGTGAGCGCAGCTGCACCTGCTGCACTAACCTGGCAACCGGCTCTTGAAACACCAGCCTCCTAGTAACCGGGGCCCCTTGCATTAACATACCATCGATATCCATGCAATGTATTCCTCGCACTGTCTTGCACTGTCACGAAAGCCATCGAATGACAAAAAATATAGTCCAAACCGACGTCACGAAGCACAGCAAGCTCCCAAGCGCAGATGGAACGCTCAAAGACGTGGTCATAGCAACCCAAGGAAAAGGTCCTGATAGCCCAAGGCAGAGGACGCATGGGTCCCGGGTCGGGTCGTGTCTTGGACGGTACGCTGGACGCAAGCCGCAGCATGACCAACGCAACGTCTACTCACGCCACTGGCAATCCTCGCTCTTGGGCACAGAGCGATGCACCCAAACAGGGCTACATTGCCTGCCAGGCAATTAAAGAAAACAAAGGGGACGTGTGTTCGGATGCCGCTACTACCCGTGGCGGACCTTGATGCCCTTGTTCTCCAAGATGTCCTGAGGTGGATGAGGGGAATTTGAGCCGGGTTGTGCCGCAGGAACAACAGTAACAAAAGCAACGGCAGCAATACGACAGAAGACAGAGGGATGAAATGCAGAGTATTTAGCAGCCTGTAAGAAGGGCAAAACCAGCCTGCCTCAATGAGTTTTTTGGCAGACGAAGTTTTGCTACTTTCCTGACAAAAGCACGCTGGACGTGCCCCTTTACAGAACAGACTGCCTAATCCTGAGGTTAGGTTAAAAACGCTACAGACACATTGTTAGTGCAAAAGAGAGGCTGCCCTGCTCGCTGTCTGCACACCCCCATCGTGCAGCGATAGCAAATGGGGTAACCAATACTACTTTTTCAGCTATGCCCACCTGGAGGTCGTCAGGGACATCGTCGTTAACTGCCATGGCGTAGCAGCCTGGGACGTATCGGCCTATGCAGTGACGGTTGAGAGGGATGAAGAGTTGGCGGCATCGCTATAGGAGCACGACCAAACAAGACGTTCTCCCCACGCACTCTGCACAACGAACAGCGCGACTGGCCGCAGCTATGACCCGGGGTATGCACGTGGAGGGCCTCCATCACCCGAGGATTACCAACTGGTGGGGGCCTGCTGGACGGAACCCCCTGAAAATCACCATGCGCCCACCAGCGTGTACCTCTATCCTAAGCCAGAGGGCGAGATTCTGGTGGAGATCATAAGCTCGCGCACATCAATGGACCGAACCTGAAACACGGATGTCCCGAGAAACCTACCGAGGTGAAGCCACTTGCAAGCCCAACTGGCCTTAGGGTCCATAATAGAGATCATTCTGCAAGCAACATTGTTAGGCCATGTGCTTATGAATCCTCTCATCCCCCCCATCCTCGCCCGTAAGAACAAAGTCCCCGATTCGTTTAAAAGCCTCAGTCCTTACCCCGAGAAGTTTGGTGTCGTGTAGTCCTCAAATGAAATGCTAGGTCCAAAAAGATTTTTACAGTTGTCACAACCCGAATCATGGAACTGCAAAAGGGAATCGGCTGAGCAGCGTCCTCAACGCTCCACCGCAACAAACACCGCACCTGGTTGCGCGACTTGATTAGGCGGCACACGTAGCAACAAACAAGATTCTTATTGGTAAGAGCAAAGTCAGAAGGGTCCCGATTGGACTCGCCGTGTGCTGGGACGTCAGCGACCCGTTCCATTTCTGGGCTCCGGGCCCGTTTCTACGTAGATGCTACTCCTAGTACCGTATTAAGCGTATAGGATGCACCACAACTCAGGCTGCCCGGAGAAAAATACACGGAGAACGGAGCTGCGTAGCGACGCTGCCGGTATCGTTGCTGTAAGGTTGGGCTGACTACAGTTTCAAATTTAAACGTATACCGTAGAGGCAAGGAGGTGCATAAATGAAGAATACCGTCACGAATTCAGCTATTGGAAGAGGTTCGAGGCGATTGTTGCAGTTGGGGGTTGACTGTCGTACCAGAAAACCTGCCGAGGTTGTCCCTCAGCCCGGGGAGTACATTGGATTTCCGGGTGCGTATTGTGCAGCACGTAGAAATTACTTTAATTGGTGGGTGGCGGATGCTTTGGTGTGTGAGCCCTTGGGGCTTCTCCTCGCGTCGAAAAGGCATGATCAAATTGCAATAGCCGATAGGTTCAGGTTCGCTGGGTGTCGGGGTTACGTTCTGCGCTTCCTAAGCCCAGGCTTACATGTGTTTGAATCGATGCCTGTATGGCTGATGCGTGTAACACATGCAACTAAAACCGAAGCCAGAACTCAGAACCATGCCAAAACTCAAATAGCTTCATATCAACAGTTAGATATTTTCATTCTAGACACGTATATTATTGCTTTATACGGCTCGGAGCTGGATAGCTCAGGCTTTTGTGGGTTTGACTGTAATGCACCTAGGTCGTCCAGGCGCCTTCGACGGTTGAAGTTGGAGTTGTCCGTCTCTTGTCTTCCCAGAATGCATGAGCTATGAAATGTTTTGATTGCATTAAGGATCAGGCAATTGGATAGCAGCACCAGGAAGACTACATTGCAAAGTTTGTCCTCACAAGTGCTTCTGTTTGCCCGCTTACAGGCAGAAACTGGAAGATCTGCGTGATGAATGCTGTGAGCAGGACGACAATTACATCTACCTTTCAGCGTGCGATGTTCCGTGTCTCGTCCGTGTCTCGTCCCATGTTAGGGCTCGGTGACATGGAGCGACGGGGAGATGACATGCTGGGTCTAGGCGTTCAAAGCAAACAGGTTAAGCAGGAACTGATGATTTCGACAACCTTTAGTGTGGGCTTTGATGGGGTACGTAGGCGTTGCGTCCAGTGCCGTTGCGTGCTGTACTGCACTTCACAGTGCAGTTCGTCGTACCCTGTGCAGCGCCTGGTGTATTGTCCGGTGCCATGTTGGACGTTTCCTTGCTATCGTGTTCGGCTGGCGGCTGGCAGCAGAAGCGGCAGCAGCAGCAGCGACAGTGATCGTTACAAGGCAAAGCAAACACCTGTAGGAATGCGTGAGCTATTATGGATAAGATTTTATGCATGTCTTTTCGCTCGTGAACCCAAACAAGACGGCCTCATGAACCACCTCATCGTACCTTGCTGATTATTCCTTCCCCTCCGCCCATCCTCCTGCCCCGTCCTCCCGCCTGCCTCTGGTGCGTCCTTATGGCTGCGCGGCGGCCGTATATCAACAACAATGCCGAGGGCGCAACGATTGGGCGCTACACGAGCTGCAGTCCTTGCATGAGCCCCTGGATTTCAAGATACCTCGCGCTTTGCGGTTGGTCGTACTGTTTTAGGGTTTTCAGTTCCGCATTTTGTTGGGAGCGTGCAATCATGTCTGCCTGGCGGTCTGCTGCGACAGCAGCAGTAGCAGCAAAGCAGTAGCAAAGCAAACGATATCATCCCCTCCCGCCCCGCCCCACCTGTTCCCCGAACCGCGTACCCTCCTTTTGACCGGCGGCGCTTGGCGGTATCTACGGTGCAAGCACCCTCCAGATGATACATGCGGTAAGTCGGCGATATGGATCCGTGCCGTATCGTGGCGTGTACGTATCGCCGTGCCGATTGTGTTTTCCTGCGCCGCGTATCGCGTGATTATGCAGTCGTACTTGGCTGGCGGTTGGTGGCAGCAGCAGCAACAGCAGGAGCAACAGTAGCAAAGCGCAGCGGAGCAGACCCCTTAAGGAAAGGTGTCCAGCCCTAAAACAAAGTCCGGATTAGCGTTGCTAGCCGCCATCCAAGCATGATTGCTGTGTATCTCAGTATGTGCCTGTGTTTAATGACCTCGTTGTGGGAAACGCTGACCGTCGCGGTAATGGACGCCGCGCTATCGCTCCACAACGACGCCTTCCGGCAACTGCTGCCACGGTACCGCGGATATGAATGCCACACGGTACGGTGCGGTTCCTTACAGTAACGTACGGTGCGGTACGGGTGCAAGGGTTTCAAATAAAACCTGCAGTAGCATGTCGTAAAACACAGGATTCCGGAAGTGGTCTCCCTGGTAGTGGCCTGAAGTGGTCTCTCTCGCTTCCCTGCGCGGGAGTGCACTGTCTGTCACCAGGGAGCAGTTTTTCCGCAGGAGGGCGGGTGGTGCATAGGAGGCGAGATAGAGAAGGATAGGAACGGTTGAGAAGCGCCAAAGCCTCGCCGGTGTCCGTTTTTAGTAGTCCCTTAGGTGGAGCTGCCAAGAGCGCACCACTCGCCAGCCCCACCTCCGCGTCCGTTGTTCGTGTCGCTATTTGCGCGAAGCGGGACTTTGCAATGCAGGGCCCGACCACCGCATGCTCGCCTGATGCTCGTACGGTGGGTTTCTACCCGCTCAGGTTATGGGCTCGCGGACGGGTAAAGGAGGTAAGTGCGCTGTTTCTAGGAAATGGGACGTTCTCTGACGCGCTTGTGTTTTCCTTTTATCGTTCTTCCCTAGGTGGCAGAGGCGCCTGGCTCCGTTGTCTTCTTCCCGATGCTCGTGTTGGTGCTGCTGTGGCGGCGGCGGCACCCCGTCGTGGTGCTGAGGGGGGCTGAGCACTTCACTATTACGAGTGTCAGTATGTGCGTTGATTTGAGTTGAGGGATGTGTCCAGCAGATTACCAATCTGTTTCGGCTGTGTCGGTTGCTATCGGTTGTGGTGTCGTGACTCTTCCGTGTGCCGTAGTTTGTGGAGCATCATCCTATTGTGTTTTTCATGTCGCGGTACGGTACGAGGATTAGTGATAACTGCACGGTGGGCTTTGCAGCAGCACTGTGTCGTACCGTCGAGGTATATTGCGCGCTTGATTTGCTATGAGCCGGTAATAGACACATCACACGCTGACTTGTCCACACACACGCCCTCCCCGCTTGTTTCTCACTGTATGTCCGCATGAACCTGGTCCTGCAATCAACATGATGGTCCTGCTGCTGCTGCTGCTGCTGCTACTGCCGGAGTTGAGTACCTTCAAGAGCTGCGATTACTGGCGGGTGCCTGAGGCAAATTTCTTGCAAATCTGTGTATGGCAAGGAGCAGAGGTGCGGTTAGGCCAGAGGTGAAGCCAGTGCGGCGGCGGTGGTCGTGGAACTGGTGGCGGTGCATGGAGTGATGGACATGGATAGGGTGTCTATATTTTAGATTCGGCCCCGGGACCTATTTCCATGTGGGTTCGAGCCCCACCGTGATCGAGGCTACAGCCGAGCTCGCGACTAAAGCTGCACCTTGTCAACACCTCTCTATTTTCTCGTTTTTATCCAATAGATATGTCTAGCAGAAGATAAGGAGAAACTGCAGTAGCAGCAAAGTGCGGTTGTCCGATACGCGCTGGATGAGAAGCGGCACCAGTAAGCGCCACATCCAGGCCGCGTGCCGTTGGTGTGTAAGTACTTCAACAGTTCGTAGCGCCCGCGTGCGCTTTGGTCGTCAAGCCCTGCACCCGCGTCGGTTCCCTTGTTGTGTTCACTTCGGTATCTTACCGTTACATTGCCACCATTTATCTATGACGCGGCAATTGTCATTTTAGGAGCTGATGAACTGGAAAATTCACCGGCAAAATTGAAAATAAACACAGGAAGGCAGGATCTGCCAGGTAGCGGCTGCAGGGTGAAGATATGACCCCCCTGTCCCATACATCATACATACACTCTCTTGTACTTGGATGTGTCGGACCGTCTGTCTTGCAGCCACCCTGTGGACCACTATCAGGCTACCGCAGCTCGGTCGGCATCATGAAGGCAGCTGCGGATTACATATTGTCACTTGGTGTTGGGATGACAGCACAGTGATGGAGCTGATCATGAACTTGTTGGAGCAAGGGATGGATGGCAACAAGTGATAGGGAACGGAAATGTGGCGGGAAGGGGCTAACAGGCGAGGGTGAACGGGAGGGATATAGGGTGATAGGGAGCTGGGCGGTGCACGATCTCGTTGCTCACAGCAGTGCTGGGTGACAATGATGTTGCATCGATGGATGACCTCGAAAGAAGAAGCTACGGATGGCTTAGCCCTGTCAAAGGAAAGCCCCCCATGATAGTTCCAAGGCGCCCTTGTTCGGGCCGCAGTTCCTTTTGTAAGCAAACGTGACTTAAAGCACCTTAGATACTCAAGAAGAACTTCAAGAACCATAACGCTGTATCAATAGCTCTGGGCACTTCCGCCATGGGCAGATTACGTCAATCGCCCGCTATGCCACATAAGCAAAAATGAAGCAACGGCCTTCATGATAACTTGACCTGTTGTTTGCAAGGGCTTGCACTTAGGGATCTTGCTTCCGGGGAGGACGTAACCAGGTGCAGAGGAACGGAGGTGAACGTGATAATGCAGTGACATACAGCTATAACATAAAAGTTTAATAGGCTAACTGTTGACAAAGTGAGTTCGCCGAACTGCACCTTACCAACACACTTGGATTTGCAGCTGTTGCGCCGTACAATTTAGCTGGCCTCTGACAAAAGGCACCTCCCATAGCACTTTCAGCTCCATTAGCAAATGTGAACAACGTCCGATATTTGATCACAGGCTTTCACCCAACGTTTGAGCCCTTCTTTTCGGCCTGTTCCAGCTCTGGTGCGTCCGTAAAAGCTGCTAGCTTCCTACATATGACCAGCAAATGAGGAAGCCTGAACAGCTGCGCGGCGCCCTGAGAAGCTGCTGTGGACCCTGCAAACGTTTGCAAGGTACTGTTCGTTGCAAAACCTTCATGCTGTAGCCGCCGCACTTCAGTTCCATTGCTCTAATTTATTACGCGGTTATCTCAAGCATTTATTTATTGAACCCCTGCTCACGTTGCTTCAGGCACAGCGTCGCCGCTTCACGGACATCGACTTGCCTGACTCATTTGTGAGGGCAAGGTGCGACTTGCGGCAACTCATTTTTTTGAGGTGAGATGTTTGCTTCTCGAGCTTGTGTATGGATCTTTGAAACATAAGGGGCTTTGTCGACGGGCTTTCGACGGGCATGTGTTTGTGCAGCGCTCTGCTGCAAGAATATGGGCGTATGCGGCGTTTGAGCGTAATCCCGACAGTTGTGCTTTAGCTGTATAAGGAGCCTACGAAGGCTGAAAGCTAGGCGGTCTGGCAGGAAAGTACACGTCGTTAGGCGATACATGACCACTTCGTCCGATGTCCGTGACCTTCCTCGCGACAGAGACGACTGCTCATTGGAGTTGCCCAAGACCTTCCAGATCGACCGCATTCCACCTGGCAACGAGAATCTCTGCGTACATCACATTTTCAACTCTCCAAGACCCCAGTGCGATGTTGCGTCGGCGTGAAGCAAGGGCCCCCATTGTCAACGCTTATAATCAACACAGTCAAGCTCACATCGTCTTCCGCTGCCGGTGAGTGACGCCGGATGCACGGTCGCCCGTACATGTCGTACGTTAGTTAGAACGCGCCTAGATTTCCGGCCGTGAGGCCGTTACACGTCATATCAAGGTCGGCCATCGTTCTTGGATTCTATGGGTGAAGGCGCGTTGCGAATGGATAGACGAGTTGGTGACGGAGGGGGATTTCGGTATGAAATTGTTGTACCTTGGTAAGGTGCGGCGTGTAGGGAGTACGGCATGAAGGTCTTTCCCCGTATGTTCACTGCGTGGGTGCCACTTTGTGTCCGTTCGTGATGTAGTGATGTCGTACATACGTTCGGAGCAAAGTTTCTTGCTGTGGGTGTTTCGTGGCGCGGTGTTTTTCTCCTGTCGTGCCGGCAAGCAGCAACAGCGACAACGACAGCAAAAGCACAAAGGCAGCAAACTGCAAAGATAAGGTCAGCAAACTCAGATAGAAGCTGCAAAGCCGGCCGATGGTTATTGTTGCGGTCTTCAGTGTCTTGTATTTGTGCGCAATTGTATGTATGTATGTATGTTTGTATGTATGTATGTATGTATCTGTTCAAATGTGGGCGAGAATGTGCTCACGCGCGCGCGTGTGCGTGTGTAAGTGTATGTAGGTGTGTGTAAGAGGGTGTATGTGTGTGTGTGTGTGCATGCGCGCACGCGTATACGTATGTGTATGTGTGAGGGTGCTACTGCTTTTACTTGTGATGGAGAATTCCCAACTGCCCGCGATGTGCCCGTGTGCGTATTAGTACGTTTCTGCATATTGTGCACAACTGCCCATGTCGTTTTGCTGTGCAAAGTCTGTGCTCGTTGTGTCCCCTGCTAGCTGGTTAACAGCGTGTGTGTGTGTATTTCCCCGCCCACCTCCCGCCCGTTCCCGCCACCGGTCTGAGCGAGCCTGGGCGAGGACTTCCAACAGGACAACACGTATCGGCGCGACGAGCATCACAGGCGTCGCCACCGCCGTACATCGCCGTCATGGGTGAGAATGTAAGTACGAGAGGGGCCTCGTTTCACACGTCCCCATGCCGTCTTGCAACGCTTTGCCATAGCATGTCGGATTTGGGATGCCGGATTTGTATTGCCGACCACCAATCAATCTGCATCATCAACACTTTGTTGTGGTATGCATGATGGCATGGCATGGTCGAGGGTCGTTTGGTTCCATGTCTTGCGTTTCGTTGGAATCTGTTGTCAATTCGGCCACTCCGAAACCGCCTTGTAGTGTGTATGTAACCACGTAATCCCCGCCCGAATCCCCGGATCCCCCTCAGCCGTCACCGTCATGCCATTTTCATCACCGTCGCCGTCTCGCCGCCGGCGTCTCGCCATCGCGTCGCCTTCTCACCTTTGGCGAGGTCGCCGTCGCCCTAACGCCGACGGCGCCTCGCCTCGCCTTCTCGCCGTCGCCGTCTCGCCACGCCATCGCGTCGCCTTATCACCTTCGGCGAGGTCGCCGTCGCCCTAACGCCGACGGCGCCTCGCCTCGCCTTCTCGCCGGCCGCCGGCGTCTCGCCATCGCGTCGCCTTCTCACCTTTGGCGAGGTCGCCGTCGCCCTAACGCCGACGGCGCCTCGCCTTCTCGCCGTCGCCGTCTCGCCGCCGGCGTCTCGCCATCGCGTCGCCTTCTCACCTTCGGCGAGGTCGCCGTCGCCTTCTCGCCGACGGCGCCTCGCCGTCGGAGTCTCACCGTTGTCAACGCTTATAATCAACGCAGTCAAGCTCACATCGTCTTCCGGTGCCGGTGAGTGACACCGGATGCACGGTCGCCCGTACATGTCGTACGTTAGAACGCGCCTAGATTTCCGGCCGTGAGGCCGTTACACGTCGTATCAAGGTCGGCCATCGTTCTTGGATTCTATGGGTGAAGGCGCGTTGCAAATGGATAGACGAGTTGGTGACAGAGGGGGATTTCGGTATGAAATTGTTGTACCTTGGTAAGGTGCGGCGTGTAGGGAGTACGGCATGAAGGTCTTTCCCCGTATGTTCACTGCGTGGGTGCCACTTTGTGTCCGTTCGTGATGTAGTGATGTCGTACATACGTTCGCAGCAAAGTTTCTTGCTGTGGGTGTTTCGTGGCGCGGTGTTTTTCTCCTGTCGTGCCGGCAAGCAGCAACAGCGACAACGACAGCAAAAGCACAAAGGCAGCAAACTGCAAAGATAAGGTCAGCAAACTCAGATAGAAGCTGCAAAGCCGGCCGATGGTTATTGTTGCGGTCTTCAGTGTCTTGTATTTGTGCGCAATTGTATGTATGTATGTTTGTATGTATGTATGTAGGTATCTGTTCAAATGTGGGCGAGAATGTGCTCACGCGCGCGCGTGTGCGTGTGTAAGTGTATGTAGGTGTGTGTAAGAGGGTGTAGTGTGTGTGTGTGTGTGTGTGTGCATGCGCGCACGCGTATACGTATGTGTATGTGTGAGGGTGCTACTGCTTTTACTTGTGATGGAGAATTCCCAACTGCCCGCGATGTGCCCGTGTGCGTATTAGTACGTTTCTGCATATTGTGCACAACTGCCCATGTCGTTTTGCTGTGCAAAGTCTGTGCTCGTTGTGTCCCCTGCTAGCTGATTAACAGCGTGTGTGTGTGTGCGTGTGTGTGTGTGTGTATTTCCCCGCCCACCTCCCGCCCGTTCCCGCCACCGGTCTGAGCGAGCCTGGGCGAGGACTTCCAACAGGACAACACGTATCGGCGCGACGAGCATCACAGGCGTCGCCACCGCCGTACATCGCCGTCATGGGTGAGAATGTAAGTACGAGAGGGGCCTCGTTTCACACGTCCCCATGCCGTCTTGCAACGCTTTGCCATAGCATGTCGGATTTGGGATGCCGGATTTGTATTGCCGACCACCAATCAATCTGCATCATCAACCCTTTGTTGTGGTATGCATGATGGCATGGCATGGTCGAGGGGTCGTTTGGTTCCATGTCTTGCGTTTCGTTGGAATCTGTTGTCAATTCAGCCACTCCGAAACCGCCTTGTAGTGTGTATGTCACCACGTAATCCCCGCCCGAATCCCCGGATCCCCCTCAGCCGTCACCGTCATGCCATTTTCATTACCGTCGCCGTCTCGCCGCCGGCGTCTCGCCATCGCGTCGCCTTCTCACCTTTGGCGAGGTCGCCGTCGCCCTAACGCCGACGGCGCCTCGCCTCGCCTTCTTGCCGGCCGCCGGCGCCACGCCATCGCGTCGCCTTATCACCTTCGGCGAGGTCGCCGTCGCCCTAACGCCGACGGCGCCTCGCCTCGCCTTCTCGCCGGCCGCCGGCGTCTCGCCATCGCGTCGCCTTCTCACCTTCGGCGAGGTCGCCGTCGACCTCTCGCCGACGGCGCCTAGCCGTCGGAGTCTCACCGTCGCCGTCTCGTGCTGTCGCCTTCTTGCCTTCGGCGAGGTTGCCGTCGGCGTCTCGCAGTCACCTTCTCACCGTAGCCTTCTCGTGCTGTCGCCGTCACCGTCACATCTGACATTACAGCCTTTGTGCTGTCCTTGCACTGCATTTCCCTCCCCTGCCGCCGCTGCTGCTCTTCACCTCTGGCGTTGCTGCCACAGCGGCCTTTTTCCTTTCCTCTCATCGCTACAGCAAATTGCTGTTCTTGCGGTGCACTTTCCTCCCCTGCCGCCGCTGCGGCTTTTCACCTCTGGCATTGCTGCCACCGCGGCCTTTTTCCTTTCCTCTCATCGCTACAGCAAATTGCTGTTCTTGCGGTGCATTTCCCTCCCCTGCCGCCGCTACGGCTTTTCACCTCTGGCATTGCTGCCACCTTTCTGCTTTCAAACCTACCATGCACAAAAGAAGGATGAAAAGGGAGACATCCTTGCTCAAACCACGACATTCGTTGCAAACGGAAGGACTAGTTCAAAGCAGGAAAATAAGGGAGTCCAAAGATATGGAGGATCGGGTCGAGAAATATGGTTGTCATGGTGGAAGTTGTCCGTTGGAGATATGTTTGGTTGGAAGAGGTTGGCAGATGTTGATCCAGTTGGTGGACAGTTGGTGGACAGTTGGTGGTGACCGGCCGGTTTTATTGTCGTCGCTGGGTTTTGTGGATGGTAGCTAGCGTTATCTAACCAGCCAGCAGCTGCAGCCAGCTATATTGCCTAAATGGGCTACGCTACGCAGCTATCAGCCAGCAGCCAACAACCAGCATCAGCGAGTGTGCGCGTGTCACGGCTGTTGCCGCGCGTGTACAGTCTGTCGTGTTTTCGTTTGTGGTGCCCACAGCCCTGGTTGTGCACAATTGATTTTCATTTGTTTGGGGATTACCTAAATAAGGGGAGGCTACACCTTATTAAATAATAGATGAATAAATAAAGCTGAACCATGATATCTATTTCCGCTTTATTTATTTACTTATTTATTTACTCTGTTTTAAATATCTTATTATAGATTAGTAATGCGCCTCAGCCTAATAAGCTAAGGCGTGCATTAGGGTGCCGGGGTTGTAGAGGTTATGGGTTTTCCCAGGCCTTTGCACCTCCTGTCACCGTATTTTTACTTTTTTATTATGTAGTCAGCAGCAGCAGCAGCAGCAGCAGCAGCAGCAGCAGCAGCAGCCGGCAGATCAGCAAGCAGCTGCAGCAGTGGCCATGGCCCGGGCCCTTTATCGCCAGGGTTTGCGGCAGCTTCCCTGGTGCCAGGACCCGAATGCAGGGTCGACTGGCTGCCGGGACTCGGGGCGTACGAGTCGTCCGGCCTGCCGGCACCCGCACGCAGGGGCCGGCCGTACTTTTATAACGCCCGTCTCAGGTGGGTGGATGGGTGGGTGGGCGACGTGGGTGTGGGTGTGGTGCGTACTTCGTGATTTGGGTTCAACTAGTGGTCGTGGAAAAAGGCCGCAGGGCCGCAGCGCACGTGTCGCAACGAGGCCTTGTGACTTTTAGGCAAAATAATGACATTTGGTGTTTTACCACCCTCCCCCCCGTGTATGCTGCCCCCTTACCTATCCCCTCCGGCCGTTTCCCCCTTTATCACGCACCTCCTCTTCAGGTGCGGCTGGGGCATCAACCTGTGCGCCCCAGTGGCACCGAGCGGGCGTTGCTGATGATGGGCCCGGCTGAGGTGGGTGCGGATGGGCTTGGGGTTTTGGTGCATGGGGTGTGCGTGGTGGGGACCAGCAGCGGTACCCTTGCTTGCAACTGTCACCTAATTATGTGTGTGTTAGTTGTGTCGTACTGCTAACCATATTTTGGCTTCCCGCGCCCTTCCCCCGCCTTGTCCCTTTTCCTTCAGGTGCACTGCTGGGTGCAATTCCTCCGCACCCAGCTGCACCCAGCCGGGCGCCGCCGCTGCTGGCCAGTTGGCTGGCGGCGGCGGCGGCGGCGGCGGCGGCGGCATATAGCCGCAACTATCAACTGCTGTAAAGGCCATCGGCATCATCGGCATCATGATCATCATGATCATCATCATCATCGTCATCATTATAATCATGGTCATCATCATCAGTTGCCGCCATTCTTGTTGGCTTGATAACTTGTTGGCTGCATGCAGCGCCAACTACGAGCAATGACCGAACGAATGGTGTCGTACAGTAAACGCCATACCGGCCGTATAACGGTTAATAATAAATATATCAATGAGTGGCGAATACAGCAGTTCTGTAAACGATCGAGTGATCAACGTTAATAATGACCAACGGTTTCGGTTGGACGGTCACATGGAATCAATGCAGCACGAGGACTTGCGCAACTAAACTTCCAGTAATGGGCCCATGCAAAATGATCAGGGAGGTACCTGGGCGGATGCTGTCGGGGCCTGGGGTGGCCGGGCGAAGTGCGGTTTGGGGTTTTGCCTAGCACAATGCGATTTGGAGGACATGGCCTGGCATGATGTGACTGGGGGGCATGGCCTGGCATGATGCGGTTCGGGGGACATGGCCTGGCACAATGCGATTTGCGGGGCATAGCCTGGCATGCTGCGGGTTTGGGGGACATGGCCTGGCATGATGCGGTTCGGGGGGCTGGCCTGGCATGATGCGATTGGGGGACATGGCCTGGCATGATGCGGTTCGGGGGGCATGGCCTGGCATGATGCGGTTCGGGGGGCATGGCCTGGCATGATGTGACTGGGGGGCATGGCCTGGCATGATGTGATTGGGGGGCATGGCCTGGCATGATGCGATTGGGGGGCATGGCCTGGCATGATGCGATTGGGGGGCATGGCCTGGCATGATGCGATTGGGGGGCATGGCCTGGCACAATGCGATTTGGGGGGCATGGCCTTGCACAACGCGATTTGGGGGGCATGGCCTGGCACAATGCGATTTGGGGGGCATGGCCTGGTATGATGCGATTGGGGGGCATGGCCTGGCATGATGTGATTGGGGGGCATGGCCTGGCATGATGCGGGTTCGGGGGGCATGGCCTGGCATGATGCGATTGGGGGGCATGGCCTGGCATGATGCGGGTTTGGGGGACATGGCCTGGCATGATGCGGTTTGGGGGGCATGGCCTTGCACAACGCGATTTGGGGTGCATGGCCTGGCATGATGTGACTGGGGGGCATGGCCTGGCATGATGTGATTGGGGGGCATGGCCTGGCATGATGCGGGTTTGGGGGACATGGCCTGGCATGATGCGGTTTGGGGGGCATGGCCTTGCACAACGCGATTTGGGGGGCATGGCCTTGCACAACGCGATTTGGGGGGCATGGCCTGGCACAATGCGATTTGGGGGGCATGGCCTGGCATGATGCGATTGGGGGGCATGGCCTGGCACAATGCGATTTGGGGGGCATCGCCTGGCACAACGCGATTTGGGGTGCATGGCCTGGCGTGATGCAGTTCGGGGGGCATGGCCTGGCATGATGCGATTGGGGGGCATGGCCTGGAATGATGCGGGTTTGGGGGACATGGCCTGGCATGATGCGGTTCGGGGGACATGGCCTGGCATGGTGCGGTTTGGGGGACATGGCCTGGCACAATTTGGTTTGTGGGCTTGCATGGACGGATGCTCTTGTGGGGTTTCGTGGCATAATGCCGTTCGGAGGTTGCATGGACGAATTCGATTTGGGACGTACGTGAGGCGCCTTAGCACGGTATCGTGCACGGTAAGCCTGGGCCGCAAGCATAGGGGTTAAACTGCTGTTCGCGCTTAAATGCAACCGTTAGTCGTTGGAATCCGCATGTTTAACCGTGTCATCTGTACTTGTGCAGGGTCTCCTCTCCGCAGACTTTGTGTTTGAAGCTCTGAAGGACTGCGCGGCCTCAGCTCTAACGAGGCTGCGACGTACGTGAGGCGCCTTAGCACGGTATCGTGCACGGTAAGTCTGGGCCGCAAGCATAGGGTTTTAACTGGTGTTCGTGCTTAAATGAAACCGTTAGTCGTTGGAATCCGCATGTTTAACCGTGTCGTCTGTACTTGTGCAGGGTCTCCTCTCCGCAGACTTTGTGTTTGAAGCTCTGAAGGACTGCGCGGCCTCAGCTCTAACGAGGCTGCGACGTACGTGAGGCGCCTTAGCACGGTATCGTGCACGGTAAGCCTGGGCCGCAAGCATAGGGTTTTAACTGGCGTTCGTGCTTAAATGAAACCGTTAGTCGTTGGAATCCGCATGTTTAACCGTGTCGTCTGTACTTGTGCAGGGTCTCCTCTCCGCAGACTTTGTGTTTGAAGCTCTGAAGGACTGCGCGGCCTCAGCTCTAACGAGGCTGCGACGTACGTGAGGCGCCTTAGCACGGTATCGTGCACGGTAAGTCTGGGCCGCAAGCATAGGGGTTAAATTGCTGTTCGCGCTTAAATGCAACCGTTAGTCGTTGGAATCCGCATGTTTAACCGTGTCGTCTGTACTTGTGCAGGGTCTCCTCTCCGCAGACTTTGCGTTTGAAGCTCTGAAGGACTGCGCGGCCTCAGCTCTAATGAGGCTGCGACGTACGTGAGGCGCCTTAGCACGGTATCGTGCACGGTAAGTCTGGGCCGCAAGCATAGGGGTTAAATTGCTGTTCGCGCTTAAATGCAACCGTTAGTCGTTGGAATCCGCATGTTTAACCGTGTCGTCTGTACTTGTGCAGGGTCTCCTCTCCGCAGACTTTGCGTTTGAAGCTCTGAAGGACTGCGCGGCCTCAGCTCTAATGAGGCTGCGACGTACGTGAGGCGCCTTAGCACGGTATCGTGCACGGTAAGTCTGGGCCGCAAGCATAGGGGTTAAATTGCTGTTCGCGCTTAAATGCAACCGTTAGTCGTTGGAATCCGCATGTTTAACCGTGTCATCTGTACTTGTGCAGGGTCTCCTCTCCGCAGACTTTGTGTTTGAAGCTCTGAAGGACTGCGCGGCCTCAGCTCTAACGAGGCTGCGACGTACGTGAGGCGCCTTAGCACGGTATCGTGCACGGTAAGTCTGGGCCGCAAGCATAGGGTTTTAACTGCTGTTCGCGCTTAAATGAAACCGTTAGTCGTTGGAATCCGCATGTTTAACCGTGTCGTCTGTACTTGTGCAGGGTCTCCTCTCCGCAGACTTTGTGTTTGAAGCTCTGAAGGACTGCGTGGCCTCAGCTCTAACGAGGCTGCGACGTACGTGAGGCGCCTTAGCACGGTATCGTGCACGGTAAGTCTGGGCCGCAAGCATAGGGTTTTAACTGCTGTTCGTGCTTAAATGAAACCGTTAGTCGTTGGAATCCGCATGTTTAACCGTGTCGTCTGTACTTGTGCAGGGTCTCCTCTCCGCAGACTTTGTGTTTGAAGCTCTGAAGGACTGCGCGGCCTCAGCTCTAACGAGGCTGCGACGTACGTGAGGCGCCTTAGCACGGTATCGTGCACGGTAAGTCTGGGCCGCAAGCATAGGGGTTAAATTGCTGTTCGCGCTTAAATGAAACCGTTAGTCGTTGGAATCCGCATGTTTAACCGTGTCGTCTGTACTTGTGCAGGGTCTCCTCTCCGCAGACTTTGTGTTTGAAGCTCTGAAGGACTGCGCGGCCTCAGCTCTAACGAGGCTGCGACGTACGTGAGGCGCCTTAGCACGGTATCGTGCACGGTAAGTCTGGGCCGCAAGCATAGGGTTTAAATTGCTGTTCGCGCTTAAATGCAACCGTTAGTCGTTGGAATCCGCATGTTTAACCGTGTCGTCTGTACTTGTGCAGGGTCTCCTCTCCGCAGACTTTGTGTTTGAAGCTCTGAAGGACTGCGCGGCCTCAGCTCTAACGAGGCTGCGACGTACGTGAGGCGCCTTAGCACGGTATCGTGCACGGTAAGTCTGGGCCGCAATCATAGGGGTTAAACTGCTGTTCGCGCTTAAATGCAACCGTTAGTCTTTGGAATCCGCATGTTTAACCGTGTCGTCTGTACTTGTGCAGGGTCTCCTCTCCGCAGACTTTGTGTTTGAAGCTCTGAAGGACTGCGCGGCCTCAGCTCTAACGAGGCTGCGACGTACGTGAGGCGCCTTAGCACGGTATCGTGCACGGTAAGCCTGGGCCGCAATCATAGGGGTTAAACTGCTGTTTGCGCTTAAATGCAACCGTTAGTCTTTGGAATCCGCATGTTTAACCGTGTCATCTTTGCTTGTGCAGGGTCGCCACTCCACATTGTGGAGCCCGCGCCAATAACCAAGCTATGTTGGTCATTGGCACAGGAGGACGCTTCAATATGGCAGGCTTCCCAACTGTTTGCTTTTGCCATGTAGTTTGGTTTTGCGTTTCCCATGGTGATTGGCGTTGCAACCGATACCCGTTTGTTGGTCGGATAGTGTCATGACTTAATTGAGGAGGGGGGATCTTAGCATTTGCACAATGGGTCATATCGCGGGTAGGGATGATTTTCGTTTGTGTGTGTGAGCAGCGCCTCGACAAGTTGGCAAATTTGCTCGGCTTATGCAGACTCGCATACAGTTTTTTGGGTTTGGGGCATTTGCACCCACACGGTCGGATGTCCTCTGTAGCACTTAGCGAAACGAGTTCTTCCGGGTCCGCACAGGATCCAGCAACAGGCCCAGTAAGCGATACCCATATGCCATAGTACAACACTCCAAGCGGCGCGACACTTGAAGTCTCCCGCCGCCTTGATGAGCGGTTATCTCTTCGGTCTGCAGTGTAAGGGCCCTTGGCAGCTGGTCTCCCCGCTTCCCGTCTCCCCCCATTCCAAGCACGGTCAGCAAGGACGTCAGAATCGGCAGAGCCACGAGAATACGGTTAAGGGAGACAGGAGCACAGAATGACTGGTCGGCGCTTCACTTAGAATTTGTTGTCCATTCATGCCGATGGGCTAAAAATATTATTAAGAATCACATGCGACAACTCCGCCACCTTATGCGAAGTTGCCGCTAGGTCATGATGAACATGTTGGGGTTGAAAAGCGCAACCTCAGGACGGTCCCCAGGCGATTGCAGAAGGATATCAATGATGTTGTTAAACCAAAGTTACGTTGAAGGGAAGGGGGCTATTTAATATGTGTTATCGGTGAATGTCCTCTGCTCGGTGTGACGGAAGGTTCGGGGATGTCGTACACCATGCTATGGCGAGGGACCATAATTGCACGCGAGGCACAGATGTATTGTTGTGCCTATATTAGTTTCGATAGGAAAATTACTGTGTACAACAACACCGCGGTTAATCTTTAGTACCGGAACCATGGTTGCCAAGATTGGTGCTCCCGCGCCAAAGTGGAAGGCCCAGGCTGTCGTAGGCGGTGAAATTAAGGAGATCAGCCTCGATGACTACACGGTGAGACAAGTAGTCTTGTGCTAGACCGCTTTGTGACATGAGCGGTAGATCACTCCGACGGATATGCGTACCTGGGCTCCTTATTAGCCCCATTACTATGCTTACAGGGCAAGTATGTGGTCTTCTTCTTCTATCCACTGGACTTCACTTTCGTGTGCCCAACGGAGATTGTCGCTTTCTCCGGTAGGAAACGTTTGCAAGCGGGCGGCGATAATTCTCGTTGCGCCCACAAATAGACAACGTCTTTCGTCTTCATCTTTGACGCGTGTATGCCGCGTGACGGTTGCAGATCGTGTTGACGAGTTTAAGGCCATCAACTGCGAGGTGGGTGGCTTGGAATGAGTCCGGTGTGGTTGCACCTTGCATGGAGCATTGAATATGTCAATCTAAACCTACTGTCACTTAGATTTTCGATGGGAAACATTAAATATGCCGTTCGCTCCCATCGCAGGTGATTGGCGCGAGCATCGACAGCCAGTTCACCCATCTGGCGTTCAGCAACACACCCCGAAACAAGGGTGGCCTTGGTGGCTGCAAGTATCCGCTGGTGGCCGACCTTACCAAGAAGATCGCGCAGGTATGGCGTTGTCAAGCGTAGCCTGGGATGGTCTGTATGTTTTCGTGCTTAGACGCTAGTCCCATGTCCCGATTTTGATGCATGCTTTGGTCCATGGTCACATATCTGCTTGAAATGATATTAAGTGCATTATTTCTGCTGACCCAGTTCTTTCTCACCTCTCCGCCGTAGGATTACGGTGTGCTAATCGAGGATGGCCCCGACGCTGGCGTGACGCTGCGGTAGGTATGTCCTGGGTTAGCTTTTACGTTACCACCCAAACTATTATCCGCTCGCTTCAATTTCTGGTGCAAAACATGAGAAGCAGGGATCTGCTTTTTTGGATTGTGTGGTTCCCCCCTTTTTAATAAATTTACATCGCAATGAGGGACGAGCATGTTTGACTTGCTGCAAGTGCTTATTTTGTGCCTAATCATGCATGCCGCTGAGCTCGGCTTTTGCCTCAATGAGCGTCGAAACAATATGCTTTTCCCTATGATTAGGCGCGGCAAAAGAATTTCACTTGAAGTAGCATTCTGCCTAACGTCAATCCCCGGCTTCCTACTCCGCAGCGGCCTGTTCATTATCAGCCCGACCGGCATCCTTCGCCAGATCACCATCAACGACCTGCCTGTGGGTCGCAGTGTGGACGAGACCCTGCGCCTTGTCAAGGCTTTCCAGGTGGGTGGTCATCAGCTTCTGTTCCAATGCTCTAAAAAGATAATGATTTTCCGGATAGAGGACCGAAGCATTATGACCTCGGGAACCGTGGTTCTGAAGTCTTCCCATTGATTTGTTATTTGCATGCTTGATGTGTTTTTGGGGCGGTCTGAACCCACGCAGTTCACGGACGAGCATGGAGAGGTGTGCCCGGCCAACTGGAACCCCGGCGCCAAGACCATGAAGGCCGATCCAACTAAGTCGCTGGAGTACTTCAGCACCCTGTCGTAAAGCCGTACCACAGGGGGACATACGTCAAAAATCTTGGAGCAACATTTACAATAATGAAATGACAAATATATGCATCCCAGCTTGGCCTCCAATGGCGGATGCTGCATTCCCGGCGGTTGCTGGCGGAGGGGTTGATGATTAAGAACACCACTGGGTGCAAAAGACTTGGTCGACGGTCTGTTGTGGGGTGCTTCACAGCCGCCCCTCTTATTTTGGAGTTTGCTGATTTCGTGGCCTCACGACTAGGCTGTGATGATGGTGGCTTGGTAGGGGCGCTGCTGTTTTCCGAGGTTGCGGTTGCGGTTGCATCCTGCTTGGGGAGGCTGGGTGGTACTCCTAAGCTTAGCACGACTGGGAAGGTTCAGGCGGTTTCCTTGAGTAGACTTTGGGTGGTAGCCCAGTACCGTATCCTAAGTATCATGCGCCGATCCTGTAAATGCCAGGGCGTACTATGACACGCCGTGGATCCCTAACTTAGCAACGCAGCCGCGAAAGAAGCAGCGGCGTAACAGTAGTGTAGAAGGAGTCCTCAGTTATAACTTGGCAACGACAGGGAACAGAACGGACATTGCCTGGTAACACGGCATAATAACAAGGCGCTAAAATGCCAAATGGGCTGTGAGAGTTTCTGAGAGGAGGGTTATTTGCGATGAACAGCATACATATATCAAGCGGATTGGAAAATCGCACTACTCATTAGCACTTACTTCTGTATTTAACTTTAGCGAAATGGGTCTTCCACTAGCGGGACGTCTCTACTGTCCATTATGTTATTATCCACAACCTTTCTATACGTTATTTACAGCATTGAAACCCTGTAAGATGAGGACGTGTATTGTTATGGCACACAAAAAAAGCGGAATTGCAGTCGTCGCAATGACGCGTATTCACAAGAGTGCAACAGTCGGGTTGCGACATTCACGCAACAAGTAAGAATTTGGATGTTTATCAGGAGGGCCTGAGTTTCGCTCAAAATGCACCCCTTTAAATCGAGGAAGTTTAGGAGCCAAACGACTAATGGGAATCTCTACTTCCCCCATAGGGCAAACGTTGCCCATCTTTTTGCTTGATGCCATGGCAGCAAATGTTAACGAAGGTGCTCAATGTTTTCCAGAGGCTGCCGTGTCGTCGTACAGTAATATGCTGTTTGGCATCTGGGCATCGGGCCGCCGAAGGTATAAGCATTATTCTCTCATCTCTAAGAACTACTATATGCCATACTTGTCACAGACCTGTATGCTTGTAGCTTTTACGTCTTCCACCTATACCTTCGTCAGTAGTCAGAAGCGAAAAGCTAACTGTCATAAGCAACCGGACTGTACCGTTTTCTCGTCTAGCGCGCTGCAGCTACTTTGCTTGGTGTCAGGTTTGTCTACTGGCTATCAGAGAACGTGCGGACCAAGTCGTCTGAATGTAGGTGGTGGACTGGTCAGTCAGGAATGCTTTTATTCGCAGCGGCTGCCACGGGCTAGATGCTTTTGCTGAGTCCTGTAGTTAAGGATACAATGCGCTTGGTGCTAGTCGTTTTTGATCCAAGCTGTCTATTGGGAAGCACCCTGCGTAAACCCTAGGGCTAAGCCTCCTGGCCTTCGCCGGCCCTCTTGGTTAGCTCTTCGGCTATATAAGTAGGTACCTTGTGCAAAATTTGGGACGGTTATGCGGGTCGTAACGCACGCATGCCCCGCTCTCGCTGCGGGACCCATCGCCGCCCTGCAGCGACATGAAATTTGCAAAACGGCTTGCGAGCGAAGCGAGCCGCAAGGGATCCTTTGCGGCTGCTTACTTTGACTACCGGGCGGCTAAGAAGGCAATAAAGGACGATGTTCGCAATTCAGGTGAGAGGGAAAGAACCAAACAGGACATCCTGAGTAACCTGGTTGCGTACCGCGTTCTACAATGTTACTTTTATTCGTTCGGCCGAAGATGACGGGCCACGGAAAAATTCCGGCCAACCCGTAGCATTCCACCGGCGCGCGCTCGGTAGGACTGAGCGTATTACCCCCATCCAGCTATCGTTCTCAGACGCCGCCGCATGGCCGCGCGGATGTGCATTTTTGGTGAAAGCAGTTTGATTTTAGTAGCTGGACCGTGACGTAGTAGCTTGGTAGTAGAGGTTCCTCCTACAACTCCCGCTGGGACGGTTTCCCCAGGGCTTGCCCGCATCTGGATCCATACGGCTGCGTCTTTCCCTCGGTGCCGCCTCTCCCAACCAACGCAAATAACGAAACCGACTGCCCTCTTTTGCATGCAGATGTGGCTGGGTCGGGCTTCCAAAAACTTCTCGAGGCGGAGCTGCGCAAAGTGTCGCAATTTTACTCGGAAGCTGCCGACCGGATAGAGGTACGGCAGGTGGCGGTGCCGCGACCTTCTGCAGTCCTTTTGGTGGGAGAACGTCCCGTTGTGTACGGCGCGCCTATGTGTGTGTGCGGGTGCCTTTCACTTTCACACACTGTCCTTCACACCTTATAATCACTCAACTTCATTCCATCCCTTGCTCCGTTGCTTGATGCCGTTACCCTCGTCTATTGTTTTTCTATTGTTCGTGTCCTCTGTTGTTCAACACAGACCACCTTGAAGGCCTTACACCGGAGTGAAGGTCAAGACGGAGGTGGCGGTGGCAGCCCAATGCCCCTGCAACAGCAAAATCAACAGCAAAAACAACAGCTCACCGCTGTCCGCGCGGAGGTTAAGGAGCTCATCAAGTTCGTTGCACTCAATTACCTTGCAGTAAGTGGATTTGAATGTGAAAATGGATGGTGTGGGTTAGAGGATTTTAGGGAATCTTGTACGGGTTAGCGAAGGTGGATGGGCGGACTGATGTGTGCTTGAGAGGCTGCCATGAAAAGAAGTCAAAACGAGGTGGTGGCGGTTCATATTCCTTACTGCCTAAGTAAAAAGGCTTGCTAATTACGACGTTTGAATGTTTAGTACGGGTTGTCCTGGAGACCATCGAGTCTTCTCCCTTTGTTCCGAAGGTCGACAATTATCCAAGTTTGAATCTACACAACTTTGAAACTCCATAAGTCCTTAAGTCCATAAGTCCATAACTCCATCATCCATCACCCCAATAACTTCTACTTCACGCCCGCAGGTGGTCAAGGCCATCAAGAAACGCAACCGCCATCTGCGGGAGACATTTGGCGCCTCCGCCAGCACCTCCCTCCAGGCTCTGGACATGCTAGGACACGAAGTCTTCTTTACCTCGCCGCGGCTCGCCAACTTAGCTACTCAGGCAGAGGTGCTGGCGAGTGCCAGGGGGGTAATGAGCTTGGCGGCGGCGGCGGCAGCCGCTGTCGCCGCCGCTGCTGCCGCCGCGGCACCGGTGTCGCCTGCGGCGCCACTGCTGCCGCCGCCTCCTGCGGCGGCGCCTCCTTCGTCTCCGGCGGCGGCACCCGAGTCCGTTTTGGAGGACTACCAGTGCCCCATCTGTCTGGATGTCCTGCACAATCCTGTGGTGCTGACGTGCGCACACAGGTTTTGTTGGGGATGTTTGGTGGCGCACGTGACGGCGGTCCGTGACCAGCAGCTGCCAGTGGGACCTGCGGCGCTGGACAGCAAGGGTGAGTCTGTCCATGTGTTTCTTCCGGATTCAGTTTTAACGAATTTGTAGGCGCCGAACATGGCTATGAACTCCTTCCTAATCTTCTGTACCGATAGATACTCGCCCGATCTCGCCACATTTCCCCGCACTGTTATCTTCCCTATGTGTTCACTCTTCTCCGCTTCCCCTTTCCCCGGCTGTGTGTGTGCTGTGCAGCCGCCGGCGCAGGCAGCAGCAATTCCTCTTCCTTGCAGCTCCTGGAGCGCATCGCAGCACAGGACGACGATGCCGACGGCGTGCAGCGCTTCTACAACTGTCCCGTGTGCCGCAAGCCCCAACTTCTAGATGTCGACTCGCTTTCTGTCGACCCTTTCCTGTCATCCTTTATCGAGTCGCTCAAAGTTCTGTCAGTCCACGGTCCTACGGCCGGCAGCAGCGACAGCGGAGTCGCTGCCGCGGCACCGGCTGCACCGTATCCGGCCGCCTGGGGCTTGCTGCCGCCGCAGCGGCCCGAGCATGCGGGTCGGCTGTGTGTCTTGTTGGATTTGGACGGTACGTTGGTTTCTTCGTTCACGACGCGCCGTGCTCCGCGACTGTGTGGTCCTAACGTCCGCACCCACATTGTGGGGGTTGGCAGCAAGCTGAACCCCGGCGGTGTGTTTGTGGTGGAGAGGCCGGGGCTTCAGGAGTTCCTTGAGGAGCTCGCCTCGTTTGCGGAGGTGGTCATCTTCACGGCCGGTGAGTTGCGCGAGTGAGGTACACGTAGGCGTACGTGTACTGTGATAATACACGTGTAAGGGGACACGTCGTCATACCATGCAGATTAGAAACCCAATAACGACATGTTGATGGGTATCAATTGCATATTTGCTGCTGATGCTGACGATGCTCTTAATACCTTCTGGAAACTCAAATCTGGAAGTCACAACATTATATCATCACGTTTGATTTAACACTGGTACGGATTTCACAAGAAAAGCTCTCGTACTCAAATTCATACCGGCATCCTTTAGAGATACCTGCCCATAGTAATCCCCTACTATTAGTAATCCTCTACTGCACTCCCATTCCAATGCACACAGGCCTGGAGGATTACGCCAAGCCCATCATCGACGCACTCGACCCCAGCGGCAAGCTCTTCGCCCACCGCATCTACCGCGAAGGCACCCTGCGCACGGAGTTTTACCAGTGCGTCAAGGACATGGCGCGAGTGGGTCGCGACCTGGCCAAGACGGTGTTGGTTGACGACACACCGCTGGCGTTCCTGCACCAGCCCGATAACGGCGTTCCGGTTCTGGGGTTCCGAGGGGACATGGACGACCGGCTGCTTGCCGAGGCGGTGCTGCCGCTGCTGCAGGTACGTTTCGGGCCATGTTGGGTTCATTTGTGTGTTGCCTGTGTGTGTATTGTTGAAGCGGCGGGGCCCTGACGCCGTCCTAGGTCCCTGACCCCCACCAGGTTAACGTTACAACCTTACAACGGCGTTTTAAGAGGGTCTCTGACTGTTAAAGTTTATATAACATTAATATTGGCGGTGTAGCACGCATGTGAAGGGAGGCAGGCCCTCGGTCCAACCTGGCACTTGCCCGTTAAGCCATCTTGACATCCCGTGCAAGGACGAGAACCCTCGTAGGGAGTCTAATAGCGCCGAACAGTTTCCTCTATGACCTGAATATGTACCCCCTGCCATTTGCGACCCGCGTTGCTCTGTTCCACAGGTGCTATCCACGAAGACCGACGTACGACCCTTCCTCCAGCGCCGCTTCGATATGATGACGTGGTTCCGTAACAACGACTTCCCCATCGAGACCATAATAGGGAAGGCTAAGGAGGCCGCGCGAGTGGAACAAGAAGAGCGGGCGGCAGCCGCTGCCGCCGCCGCGGCGCAGCAGCGGCCTCGGTTGCTCCATGGCGCAGCTGTCTTCGGCGGCGGCGGCGGCGGCGCGACAGCCGTCACACCTGTTAAGCCCAGCACGCCCGTTGCGGCGGCGGCGGCGGCGCCAGAGTCATCGCAGCTGTCTTTGGCCGACGCGAAGAGCAGTAGCTGCTGTAGCAGTTGCTGCAGCAGCCTTAGCCGTCCGCGCTACAGCTTTAAAGGTCCGCGCCAGCCAGTACCGACGAAGCGCTTCGCAATTATTACGGACTTTGACAAGACGCTCACCGATTTCGATGCTGGCGAGGCCATTGTCGAGCGACTTGCGCCGGAGCTGCTGCCCATGCTGGTGGGCCTCGACGCCCGCCAGTCGTACATTCCGATTACTAACACGATCCTATCGGAGATCCAGCGCCGCGGCGTCAGCCGCGATCAGCTGCTGGCGGCGCTGCAGCAGCTTGGCGGCGAGGTGCCGCCGGCGGTGGGCGAGATGCTGCGCATTATGTACGGCGCCGGCGTCGACGTCAAGATTCTGTCGGACTGTAACTCCGTGTTCATTGGGCACATTCTTGCCGGCGCGAAGCTCAAGGGCTTTGTACAGGAGGTAATCACCAACCCCGCGGCGTTTGAAGCTGCGCCCGCGGCAGCAATGCAAGACTGCGGCGGCGCCGGCGCGTTGCAGCGGATGACTGGTCAGCGACTGGTCATTCGGCCACACTACGACGGTCGGGACGAGTCGGTTGTGCTTTCACCATCGCCAGACAAGGATGCATGCGGCGGCAGCGGTGGCCAATGCTGTTGCAAGGCTGCGGTGGCGGCGGCCGCGAAGCAGCAGCTGCCGCACGGATGCCCTCGCTGCCCAGATAACCTCTGCAAGGGTTTGGAGTTGCAGCGGCTGCTGCATGGCAACATGTACGGCACTCTGGTGTACTGCGGTGACGGGGCTAACGATGTGTGCGCGGCGCTGGCACTGCGACCGCAGGATGTCATCCTGGCACGCGGCGGCCATCCGTTGGCGTCGTACATTGAGGCGGCCCGCAGCGACCCGGGGCTGCCGCAGGTGTCGGCCCGCGCTATGATTTGGAAGACGCACGAGCAGTTGTTGGCGTGTGCACGACAGGTGGTGAAGGTCTGAAGCCGCAGCGGCAGCTGCTGTTGTTGCTACTGCGCCCTCTCCGCCATTTCCTCTGCGCATGCTTTGGAGGTGCAGGCAGTGGCAGTGCTACTGCTCACCATGGTGGCGGTGGTGGTGGGGCACTGTGGTGCAGAGAAATGGCCTGAGATGTGAAGCAGGCGGATTTGACAAAAGCGGCAGTCGTGGTAATGAAGGTGATGATTGTTGTGATGGCGGTGGTGGTGAGTTTTGTTTTGCCGTACACGGAGTGGTTTTGTTTGCTCCTTTTTATATTTATTGAGAAGCGCGCGAACTGCTGCATCATGAGAGCGCTGTCGCTGCCCACGCCGCCGTCATCACCGCCGCCGCAGCAGCCGTTGCGACTGCCATGTACTACTGCCTTACCCTGGCCTGCTCTGTCGCATCCCTTCGATTTTTCTGCTGCGAAGCTGCGAAACCGGGTGGTACCACCCGCGTACCACCCGGTGGAGTGAATGGCGGCGGCAGGTAGGCCGCGAAATAGTTCCCTCGCGGGTCTCCCTACACCCCCCATTCAGATACATGGCTCTTGTGTACGACGTAGTCTGTACTTTTATTGCAAATATAAAGAAGTGCATCGTTTTTCTATTATCAGACCTGGAACATCACCACATTTTGCTAAAGTCAACATAAGTAACAACAACAGACGCAACACACGCGCAGAAAAAGCTAAACCTTCGCGGTGAGACGGTTTTGTTTCTGTTTGCAGTGTAGTGGGCTCGCATTTACCGCGTTGTACGTATGTATGTGTTGTGTTGTGTCATGCTGTGCCATGCTAAGCTTTGTGCGTTGCTTATATAGCTCCGTTGCCTGGTTAAGATGTCCAGTCGTTTCCCTGGCTGGAAGGAAAGGCCAGAGGAGCTTTTTAAGGCAACCAACAGGAGCGTCGGTTTGTATGTTATGGTTGTGCTGCTATCCGCCTCCTTGTCTTTGAGACGCGGTGTACCAATTTTAAAATTATACAGGGTCCTTTCCAGGATCAGCAAAAAACACTTGCTGAATAAATGTGTGGCGGCAGTGGCGGTAGTGGTACGATAGGTGTGGAGGAGTAGAGTGCTCTGGGCCTCACGACTACGGTCCTGCAGGAAGGGCGGCTTCCTTGCCTCTTCCTAATCCAACAAATGAAGCTATGGAAGAAGAAGGAGAAGAAGAAGAAGCAGAGGGCTGTGGCTTGCGACATGAGTGTCCGGCACTGTACACGTCCTTTGGTTGAGATTTCTGCGGCCTTGTTCCGGTCGAAGCCCCTCTGTATTTGTAACCAACCCTTCTGGAGTGTTGAGAGAATGGGTCTGCCTTTGCTGGTGGGGGCCCCTGATGTTTGTTGGTTGTGGGTGTTGCTGCTGTTGCAGCTGCCGTATTACTGCCGCTGCCATGGTTGCTGCCATCGTCATGCCTAACACACATGTATATATATGATATATATATGTGTGTCTATAAAGTGTAAGTGTAACGATGTTCAGCAAGTCCTTGTGCTTTTTCCACATGATGATGTTATGTAGTACGGACGCGCATTTAGGAGGACGGCGGCGCTGCCTAAATTGGTAGTACCCTTTCCTTTCCATGCGTAATAGCCCAGCTGAAAGGACGCATTGACAGAAATACAGACCGACGGACGGACAGACGGGCGGTTGCAAAGCACCGTTTAACCTCCGCTATTCTCATCTGGGGGTGGCGGTGGACGGTCGAGAATGGGTGGACGGTTGTGGAAGATGCCGCTGCTCCCGGTCTTTGCAAGCGATGGATGGTTGGATCGACAGACTTACCGACCGACCAGTTATCATGGCATGGCGCAAGTTCATGACGGGCTTTTCGTGGACATCCCGTTTCGTTTGTGTGCGACCTGTGTGTGTGTGGCCTTGTTGCGGAATGTGCGCCTGTGCGTATGTATAGCGCCATGTTGTTGTTATCGACAGCAGTGCGGACGGGCACTAAGGCGGTTGACGTTGGGGACGTCGGAATGGGCTGAAGTGTGCGAATGGGGTACGTGCGGGTGCGGAGGGGTATGACGGGGCTTCCTCCCATGTCCGGGAGCTGCTGCTGCTGGTGTCGCTGCTGCTGCCTTTGCTGACTACAGCTGCAGAAGTGTTGTAATGAACTCCTTATCGTTATTGGCATTTGTTGGATTGTTTTGTGTTTGGTGTCTGCCGCCTGTGGGGACCCACTAGCCCCTGAGCTGGGTCGCAATCTGCTCTCGCCGCCTGTAATGGTCTGGGAGGGAGGGAAGGAACACCCGTACTCTTGCAGCGCTTCCTTACGCGCGTGCAACACACACACACACAATTCTGCAGTATCTCTCTTCTCTATCTTCTCTTCCACTTCTCTCGCTCCTCCAGGTGTGTAGCGCCGCAGGGGAAAGGTTAGGCCCTCGGGGTGCTCCCAAGGCGTGGGTCGGTGACGTGCTGTGCGTTTTCGCGTGTGATGTGTCCTCAGTTGGGGCTGTGAACAAGGGCTGTCAGAGATTGCAATTGAGGTGACTGCAGTGATTGGCAGGAGGGTGAGGGGGTGGAGCTTGCTGACTCCCGTCGTGAACGGGGTGGTGGAGACGGTGGTTTGAATCTGCAAAACTGGAAGTGGCGTTTCGTTTCTTTGCTTTTCCATTTGGGTTTATATCATCCATATGCATGTCTGGATATGCGCACGTACGTCCGTATGGGTGGTGCGGAATTTTGAAGTATGGCGCCGCTGCGGGTTCGGATGTGTTGCGCTAAGAGGTGAGTGTGATGTAATGTAATTTGACGTGTTTCGTGCGTGCAGTGTTTTGAGGTTTTTGATTGGGGAAACTAAAAAAGAGAGCGTGGCTATGCTGGCAAGGGCTGGCAGGGAGGAATGTTTCTCTGTTTGTGGGTGGACCTGTCCGGATGGGTTGTCCGAAAAGAGATCGATGAAGAGGGCGAGGAGGAGAAGACGGGAAAAGAAGAGAAAAAAGCTGCGAAGAGGTGCACTGTTCCTGCGGTGTTTAGATGTAAGTTGCGTTGACGCGAAGTGATGTGCTGCGCTGAGCGCACTGTTCCGTGCTCTTTCCTGCATTCCAAATTTCGTTGTGTGCGAAAGCACTCTGTTGCTGCTTTCTATACTTAGCAAGTTTGTGGTCTGACCTTTTTGCCATAAGCATATGCGAGGGGAGAGATGGCAGGTAGTTGGGTGGGGCTTTGAAGCGGAAGAGGTGTAGAGAGGGGGAAGGGAAAGGGGGGGTATGGCGAAGTGTAAAGTTGTCGTTCTTGTTATCGTCCCCCTCGACCTCCTATACCTAGTTGCCGTACCGGACACGTCGTTTTCTCAACAATTTTTTTTGCATCAATAATGGTGAAGCGATCATTATAATTGTACTTTTTAATACGGCTCATGCCGTCCTGCATGCTTCCGTGTTATCATGGCGCTCGAAGAATGTGTATGGCATCGATGCATGGCTTTAACGACTTGGGCTCGAACCGTTTCCCTTCTGTTGTGCAGATTTTTAGATGTGTTAATTGACTTTTTGTACACACCACACCACAGCACGCCACTGAATGTGTGCCCTGATCATCTTCGGAATCGAAGGCGGACCTTAAAAATAAGTACTCCAGAGCCCTGGGAAGCAAAACTCCGCGGCCGCCGCTGCAGGCAGTGTTTTTCAGTCCCTTAAAAGAGAGCTGCGAACAAAGTACTCTCCACTTCTCTAGTGAAAATGTGCTTCCTACAATAAACGTGCCTCCTGCAATGTCGATCTAAATCTTATGGTTGATCATTTCTATAATAAGAGTATTTTGTGTCAAGAACATTGTTTAAATAAAGCGATGAATAAGTGCCAACCTAAGTCAAATGCTCATGCCGTGCTAGATGGCAGTCTGGTTGGCCATTTCATATCAACTGGGGGTTCTTTCAGTTGACCCGAATATTAAAGCTGCACGATAAAAAGTGAACAAAGATTGCTGTATGGAAAAAAGAGAGTTGAAGTTACACGTCTGGACCTGTACCTTATGCGTCTGTATGTCTGTCACAAATGTGAGTGTATCCGCACGACACTCTCCTCTAACCCACCACCCTCCTCGCATACATTCGCCGCATCTCCTAACACACATACGCAACACATACATACATACATACATACATACAAGGCAGGCGGCTGGCAGAGGTTAAGGCCTGACTTCTGCTCCCAGTTGACCCAGTCGACCCGGGTTCAAATCCGCCTGCCGGCTCCTCGGGTGTTTGAGGAGTGATGAAATGGGAGGTGGCCCCCCATCTTATGGACGGTGTAGGACGTGATAATATCAACTTGCGAGCTGACCAGGAACTAAGTTGATGCGCCGTTGATCCGCTAGATTTGGTTGGATGCTGGTGGTGAGTTGCCGAACCCAACGAATACATTCTGAAGTCGGATGGGGTGACGGATTAGGGTGCCCCTCTAGCAGGGGAGAGCAGGGACTGCCCCGGGAAAGGGGGCCGCTGGCGAAGTTAACCACCCTGTAACAACATACATACATACACACACAGCCCACCAGGTCCACCTCTCCTTTCCTCCCGCTTTTGCTCCGACGCTCTCAGCCTCTCCCTTTCAGTGAATCCCTCGACCCATTTTAGCCGAGAAGCGAACACTCCAAAAAATTGCCTAGAAACTCCTATAAAACATTGACCCCCTAAGCCCCCAAAGAGAGCGTCAGGTGCATCAAATTCCTGGACAGAGAGACAGACAGGGTGTCCGCCGCATTCGGGCGCAAAAAGCTCTTTCCCGAGGTCTAACGGTTCTTAAGCCTTTAGCGGAAATCGCATCATTTCCGCATCCTTGCCTTTCCTTGCGGTCAGAGGAGGAGCCATTGGACAGTGCGACACAGGACGCGAATAATGGACCCGGGCGGTAAAGCGATTCAAGTGAGGGACACAAACACGGGGAGCAACAACATCACCGTCGAATCCACTTTCTTTTTCCCTCTCTCTCCCCTTTTATGTCCAGTTCACTTCCTATTCCCCTTCTCCCTCCACCGCCGCGTTCTCGTTGCTCGTGTGTCGCACCCTCACAATCATTTTTCCCTCTTCACTTGCACTTCCTACTACTCCTCTTCTCTTCCCCTCCTCTGCTCTCTACTTGTCGTCGTCGTCGTAGATCAGCTCCTTCAAGGTCTTGCCCCCGGCTACGGCGCTCGGTTCCTCGGGGACCTGGACCCCCAGTAGATCAGCCAGCCACTGCTCAGGGGGCGGAGGGGGAGGGGGAGAAGGGGGTGCCGTGTTTCTCCCCCGGGCAGAGGACACCGTCTGACAGCCGAAAAAAGATGATGATGTTGATGATGATGATGATGATGATGATGATGATGATCAAAGTAATGATGATGCCAATCATGAAGGGCATGAAGCCGATGATGATGTGGCCACATCCTAAAATAATAAGAGACGGACGAGTTTGCCCGGGGGGAAGGGGAGGGGGAGGGGGAGCTGACCCCCGGGGGACGAGAAACCCACACACCGAACACGGAAAGTAACAGAACAACAAACAGTCAAACCCAACACATAAAACGCTGTCAGGTCTGGCGGTCGGTTGTCCGCGATGCCGTACCTTGAGCCTACTTCCAACCCCCTCGTACCCCCAAGCCCCTGCCGCCCCAGCCCCAAGACCACCAGGAGCCCTCAGATTCCATGCATCCACCCCACGGCCTATACCCTCAACGCCTTGCGGGCAGTTTTTGTTCTCTGAGGACGGGTTCGAACCCGCACTGCTGTCGCAGATTCAAAGCTGCCTGGTCGAGCCCGCTGCTACATCGGACGGATGCCGCCAAGCTCGTCCCGCCGTACACATCCATCCACCCGTATAATCAACCACACTTCCATTCACACATACACACACATATTTGTTCCCACGCCCCGCTATGTTACCTGCGGTGTCTTCTGTTTGCCACTTTCCGTGAGGCCAGGGATGTAGCGCAGCCCCCCGCAGTCTCCGACTCCTAGCTCAGCTTGGCGGTAGCAGTACTTGTTCTGACTGGAGGGCCAGTGGCGTGTGTGTGTATGTATGTAAGTATGTATGTATGTATGCATGTATGTATGTATGTATGTATAGAAGTGAGTGAAGGATAAGGCCAACCAGTGACTCACATGTCTTTGCGGTTCTTGGCCTGGTTCGCCTCGCTGCGAGCCAGGAGCTCCTGTACGGCACCCGGGGGACGGGAAAGGGGGGAGTCAACAAGCACCCCTCCTCCAAGGATTACTAATATCATCACTGGTCAGTAAATATTCCTGAAATGCAGCATCTTCTCCCGGACGATCCGTCTATTTCTGGTACCTGCGTCATTCGCCAGTGGTTCGTCTTACACCCCTCCCACCCCCCCCACCCCACCCCCCCACCTGCCCACACCGTCATCACTCACCTTGAGTGTGCTGCTGTTCTGAAAGGCCTTCGGGAGCCCGCGGGAGGGGAGGGGGGGATAACGCAGCGCCCGGGGGGGTTAACATCGCACCGGGCGGGGGACAGAAAGGCGGTCATCAGGCCATTAGTGGAGCACAATTAATCAAGAATATTAAATGATTGGGAATTTGACACAATTCAGCGGAATTTAGCGAAATTAAGTGAAAGTAACAGCATGGATATATGCACGGATGCGATGGATCGGCTAGCGACTGAGGAATAAACAAATAGTAAATAGTGGACATGCACAGGGGGGGTTGTTACGGGTGGGTGGGTGAGATCGGCGGTTATTAGAGGTTTAAATGTCTACAGCAGAGATAATACGAAAGACGTGCCATGTGCGTGAGCCTGTATGTACTTAGGTACGTATGTACGAATGAACTGGGCCGCAAAAAGGAAGAAGCACGCCGCCATCGGCACGGAGAGGGGGCGGTACGGCGGCCACCCGCAAACACAATGGGATCCGTAACCCGTGAAATTGACCACATGCAGTGATGCCGTACGATAGTGCTGCAGCAAGGCAAATCCCTCCTCTTTCCTACCAGCCAGGAACTATGATCTTGCCTTTCTCATACTAGTGTGGAGGAGAGTTATGGAGACCTCTTCTTTAGCCCCTCGGCCAAAGGCCACCTCTGTTGAGTTCCTCATAAGTGATCCCGTCCCAAACTCGCTCTCGTAGCTCCCCTCTCTCGCCCCCGTACCTTTTACGATATTTACCCCCTCCTCTTACTTCCCCCCATCATACCTCGTCAGCCTGAGCAAGCTTCTGCTTTTGTTCCTCAGCATATTTGGAGAGGGCCGCCGGCTTGTCGATGCTTGATGGCAGCAGGTCCACGCTCTCAATTCCCACCGCTTGCGCTGCTGGAGATCCGAGCAACAAGAAGCTAGAGGCGGCAACGGACGCGGCGACCTTGGCGGCCTTGATGCTTTGACTCGCTGGCCTGCCGTGCGCCGATGCGACAACTAAAGGCCCCGTGCGGCCACGGCTGGCATGCGTGACGCCGCATAGCTTAGATCGGAGTACAACATGCATTTTCAATCGAGAGCGAAGATTGTCGCTACGCCGGGAGAACTGGAGGGGTGAGAGCCGTGATTAGACGGTTGTACCACGCCAATTGTGTTCATTTGATCAGACTAAGCAATCATTTCACCAGTACAACCATCCTGCGCTACGATTCACAGTTGGCGTGCCGTGCAAATGGGCCGTGCCGTCAGGTGCTGTCATCGCGCTGCCCACTTGCTGTCATTGTATGTCATATGATCACATAAGTACACTATAATGGTAACTTATAAAAAGTACTTGCGTCACTGAAAATTTTAGGAGCACGCAAGGTTTAGTTTCTAACGCTTAACTATTATGCTTCCCTAAATTACCTGTCCGGAGATACATAGACAGCAATGAGGAGTACAGGGACCCTGCTGCAGCCACACGCGAGTTGCTCGCGGAGCGTTACAGGGTCATGCCCAGCCAGCCGGTCCCTTTGGCATGCGCCACAACAACGCTCGCACGTCCTGCACACTCGCGCGCCGCCACGATTTCCACGCGCTTCCTCGCCCTCCCTTGAGACCTCCACATCTTCCTCCTCCTTATACATTGGCGATGATGATTGCACCCTCGACGTTGCATCCCGGCGCGAACATCGTCCCCATGGCCACGACAATGGCCTCGACGCCCACGCGGACGTGGACATTACACCGCCCGTGGACGCCTTCGAGGAGCTCGTACGACTTGCAGTACAAAAGGACCCGTCCCTCGCCACGCTCGCGGAACAGCACCTCCGCACCAAGAAGGCCACGGCCCCCACAGCAGCTGCGGCGCCCATTTCCCCTTTTGCCTCCTCCTCCTCCACCCCCTCTACCGCCGCCGGTAGCCTGCTAGGTCCCTCCCTGGCGTCACTTCCCAACCAGAGCAAACCCGCCTGGCTGCGTCAGCGCGCGCCGCAGGGCCTAGTGTACTCCGGCCTCAAATCCCAGCTCCGAAACCTCAAACTTGCAACGGTTTGTGAGGAGGCGCAGTGCCCAAACATTGGGGAGTGCTGGAATGGCGAGCTGGCCACCGCCACCATCATGCTCTTAGGCGATACCTGCACACGCGGCTGCCGTTTCTGTGCCGTGAATACGGCCCGTACACCGCCGCCGCCGGATCCCGACGAGCCCACCAACACCGCCGCCGCCGTGGCGTCGTGGGGTGTTGGTTACGTAGTGCTGACGTCGGTGGACCGAGACGACATGCCTGACGGCGGGGCGGACCACTTTGCTCGTACTGTTCGTACACTGAAGGAGCTACGGCCCAGCATCCTAGTGGAGTGCCTCACTCCGGATTTCCGCGGGGATCTGGACGCGGTGGGTTTACATTTGGCGCCGTACATGGGTTACAGTTGGTTTGGTCGTTAGCACGACGTTGCAATAGCAACTAACAGTTGGAGCCGAGTTATTGAGGACCGCCGATATGGTGGTGTTGTCGTACGTACGGACTGCTGGTTTTGAGGCAATGGAGGTGGTGTGGTGTGGTGTGGTGTGGGAAGGGGTGCGGAGTGTTTTAGAGTTCTGGAGCGCTCGGTCGACTTCCCGACCGTTTTGGTCGTTTTGGTGGGAGTGTATTAGTTTGGGGAGGACTGTGGTTCGATCCTAAACTGTTGTTTTCTTAGGGGTTGAGATGGTGAGGGGCTTGGGAAGCTAAGAGTCCCCAAGGTGATGGTTCCTCCGTCGACACTGTTTGGCTCTTTCCTGATACCAGCTCTCCTATTTTCCCCCCCCTTCAGAGCCGTGAGCATTTGCCGCTCCCAGTTTTTCCCCCTCCCTGTCCCCTCTTCCCCCGGGGGCCCGCGTGGTTGGGAGACCCCTCTCCTCCTCCTCTTCCTCCCTCTCTTCCCTCTCCTCCCCCTCTTCTTCCTCCCCTCTTCCCTACCTCTCCTCCGCCTCCTCCCCCTCTTCCCTCTCCTCCTCCTCCCCCTCTTCCCTCTCCTCCCCCTCTTCCAACCTCTCTTCCCTCTCCTCCCCCTCTTCCCTCCCTCTCCTCTTCCCTTGTATCCTCCTCCTCGTCGCCACAAACCCCCCGCCCCCATGTCCCCTCGTCCTACCCATCCGCCCAGGTCCGGCACCTGGCGCGATCCGGTCTGGACGTGTACGCGCACAACGTGGAGACCGTCGAGCGCCTGCAGCGCCGCGTTCGCGACCCCCGGGCCGGCTACCTGCAGACTCTGAACGTGCTGCGCGCCGCCAAGGAGTGCGGTGTGTACACCAAGTCCTCCATCATGCTGGGGCTCGGGGAGACGGACGACGAGGTCATTGACACGATGCTGGACCTCAAGGCTGCTGGAGTGGATATCTTCACACTGGGGCAGTACCTGCAGCCCACCCAGCACCACCTGCCGGTGAGGGAAGGGGACGGATGTTAGCGGCTGGGATGGTACGGGGTAATGAGGTTGGGGGAGGTGCGGGTTAGGAATGAGGTTGTGGGTGCAGTTAGGCAGCAGCTAATTGCATTGGAAAATCCAACTGCCGATCTTCTTTGCCGATGCAGACCATCCCCGGCAGCGAGGGAGCGGGGAGGAGGGAATGGGAAGGAGGGAGGGTGGGTGGAGAGTAGATGTGAAACTGAGGGGGGTGGTGATGTAGCGGCCGGTATTGCCATCCCGAACATCGCAAAGCCCGAAGTCCCCCAACTCAATCGCCGCTATATGCCTCCGCTACGTTTCCCGACCCAGCCCACCCACACTTCTCCTAGGGGCCAGGCCCCCGTCCCTTTTTTCCCCACTCGCAGCCCCTCCCCTAGTCTCACGTGTGCATGCCCGCACAAACATACGTATATACACAGATCCGATTATGTGTGCATATAGGCATGCAGTCCGAGATGGACACGCCGCATACACATACCCACGCTCGCTCGCACATGTCCCCCCTGATCCCAATGAGCAGGTGAGCGAGTTTGTGACGCCGGAGAAGTTTGAGTACTGGCGCAAGTTTGGGCAGGAGGAAATCGGGTTCCGGTACGTGGCAAGCGGACCCATGGTTCGCTCTTCCTACAAGGCCGGTGAGTTCTTCCTGCACTCGATGATCGAGTCGGATCGCGCGGCGGCGAGGGAGAGGCGCGCGAGCGATGCAGCGGCGGCAGCGCGCAGTTAAACGAGTTTGCTACACGGCGCCGCTGCTGCCGGCTCCACCGGTGCCTGCCACCGTTCAGCCTGCAATTGAACGTGGTGGTGCCGACGCAGGAGGGGCCGATTCATCGGACGCAGCAACGGCGGGCCGCGGCTGGGCAGCCGGCTGCAGAACCCCCTGCCGGCCTCCACGAACCACATGCTTGTCTTAGGGCTTAAGCTTAAGCCATGCATGTCCAACTACCCGAGCAGGGGTTTGGTGTTGATTGATGACTCGGGAGAGACACGTTGCCAGGCCGTCATGGCGCTGTAGAGCAGCGGCAGTAGCGGGTGTGTGTGCGTGAGGGTAATAATATTGCTGAGCCTTTTCGCTCTCGTGGTGCAGCGTCAAGTCCGTTTTGCTGAGATGCGCGGATGAGAGGAAAGGTATCCCCACCGCCGTGGCAATTTCCGGCCGCAGCCAGCCAGCTCCACCATCTTTCAGACCCAGGCTCCCACACGGTGGTGGTGGTGGTGGTGCGACATGCAGGAGGGCATGGTGTCCATGCTTTCAGCGTTCCGTTGGTCGAGATGTGAACAACACGAAGGCATGCGTTATGCGTGTGTTTGGATCCCTGGGCCATGTTGTTGTTGTTGGTGGTGGTGGTGATGTGCAAAATGGGGAGGGGGGAAAAGGAAGAGGGGAAGAAAGGGACAGGGGAGGGGGGTTTGGGGTCTTTGGCTGAAGATTTGTTGGCGGTTGGGGTTGTGACGGGTTGGCGAGCCAACCATAATGGTGTATAATCCGCTAGTTGATTAAGGCAAGGAAGATCTACGGATGTATATTGCGCGCAAGGCATGTTGGGAGAGGCGGTATCATAGGAGAGCGGTTTTGTAGGAGAATAAACAGGTAGTAAAGATTTTTGTTCACAACATGTTTCCAGAAGCTGTGAGGTGCTTTACTTACATCGAAGCTAATGGACGGGGCATTTTTAGATCATCCAAGCTTTTGAGCACTTGAAAAATATTGCGAAAGTCGTGACGTGGGCAAACGAGGCTTTCTAGCTACGCTCTTCACCGCTGAATTATCAGCAAGCTTACGTGCACGTACGTGCATCTTTACGGCGTACTATAGCCCTACGAGTCTGTGCCGTACGATGTGACGACACGTTAAGGCGCTCCCCGTGCACTTATTTCATCAAGACACTCGTACTTGAAAAGTTGTGTGGGTGACAATCCTTAGATACTGCTCTGGCGAAGCCTTTCACAGAAAAAATTCACAGATATGAATTGGATAGGTTCATAACCCATAGAACACTAAACCACTTGCACCTAAAGCACCCCGGAATACAGGAAAGCGTTAGTACTCTTTTGCCCGTGTCACGCACCGCAGATCGCAGCTTCATAAACATTAGGCGGTGGTGTAAAACGGCCTTCCGAACCCAATATGGCTAAACACCCCAATAGGGCCTGTGACCCTTCCCTTTCAATAGACACCATCTAAACAAGCTATGCATCCAAACAAGCTATGCATCCTTTTGTTGACGGAGCGGTGGCGCCCTCCCCAGCACAAACGACCCACAACCTTCCGGTGCTCCCAAATGCTGCTGCTGCTGATGACGATGATGATGCAGGAGCCAGCATCAACGGAAACAGACTTTTTGACGCAGCTCCCCTGCAGCTGCGTGCATGATGTCGTTGGCGGGGACCCGTACTGGTCCCCACCTGCCTCACCCGGAAGATGCTGCCGGGCAGTTGTGGCTGCTGCGATGTGCCTATGGCAGTAATGGCTGGCTGCTTTGGCAGCAATAGTTCATCACGAACGTCTCTCTTGCGGCGACGTATCCCACATGTCCCTTCCCGTCTGCGCCCAACACATCACAGTAAGCGATTCCCCTTTCCCGGTTCCGACGACCAGGGTGCCCCTCAGCCCTCGTTCCCCCGCCATTCGACAAACCAGCATCAAGTCTTCACATCTGGTCACTGTACTGCTCAACCGTGTCGTACGTGCCTGGCCCTAGCTCCCCGCCATCGCCGTCGACGATCTCTGGGGAAAGGCCAACTGCGTTGTTGTTGTTGCTGCTGCTGGGCTTGGCGACCACAAACCTACCGCCGCCTCCGTAAAGCGGCCCCGGTTGGTGTTGCGATGGCGGCTGCAGTATCGCGGGTTGTTGTGGCTGCATTGGCTGCTGTTGCAGCAGAGCGCTGAGCTTGTCATCTAAGCGCTGCGCGTAGTCCTCATTGCGAGTGAGCCGCTCATCCAGCAGCGCAATGGTCTGTGTCAGCACGTCCAACTGACCCACCATGTGCTGCAGCGTCGCCGCCAGGGACTCGGGAAGGTCCGCCAGGTTCAGCGGGGGCGGAACCTCCACTTCGTACTCCTCAAGCGCCGCCGCGGCGGCGGCTGACGCCGCAGCTGCCCGTGGTATCGGCGCCGGCTGGCCGGCTCCGCCGGCCGGTCTGCGCACAACTCCAGGTGGTGCCCCCGGCGTCGGGGCGACGGCGCCCGGCCGCGGAGCCTTGACGTGGGCAGAAGAGGGAAACGGTGCCACGCGCGACGGCTGGAGTCGTCCTCCTCCTCCTGCGCCAGCTGATGCCGACGTGGCGGCTGGGCCTGCTGCCGACGCCACCGCTGGCGCGGCAGGGGCCTCGTTGATGAGGGGCTCGCCTCCTCGGGGCACCTTTTGTACCCCCACCGCTGTGTAGTCCTCCAGGTAGCGATCGAAGTTGGTCTTCCATACCATCACCTGCGATGGGACGCACAGAGCGGCATGATGACCGGTGCGACAGCCTAGGATTCGGACACAAGATCAACACCCTAGAAGTACAAGTAAAACATCAGCAGCTCTTCTTTCTCACGGCAATTCTTCTGGAAGGATCGAGCATAGCGGGAATCCTCTAAACCAGTCCGCGGTACCTGTGGCCGCCGCTGACCCAACCAGTGATACAAACGTCAAGATGCCCCCAGCACCGGGTCGGGGGAGGACGCGCAGCGTCAAATGTGGCTGTCTGGTCCACGTGGTGTTTGCGAGAGTGTGCCCCTGTCCATGCATCGCGCCCCCCTTTTTGCGATTAGAGAAAGGAACGCGTCGTCAGCTGTCCGATGCGATGATAAGGCAGTGTCTTGAGGGAGCAGCGTGTGTCTGTTCCTTTCCTCGCCCCAACTTCCAGACGCCACACCCGACATGCACACACGCCAGAGCCCAGCTTCCTTTCCAGCGCCCAGCCCAGGCCTCATCCCAACCTTCCCCCTCCCTTTCCCCCCACGCGCGCCGCTGACCTGCTCGTCCGCACCGCACGACGCGAAGTAGTCTCCCGAGGGGCTGAAGGCGGTGCCGTTGGTGGCTCCCTCGTGGCCGTGCAGCGTGTACAGCAGCTGGCCTTCCCGCAGATCCCAGACCTGTTGTGTGTGTGGATGTGTGTTTGTGTGTGTTGGGAGTTGGAAGTTGGGGGGATTCTCTGACGATGCGACAAGCTAAGGAAATAACCGTCAAAAGTGTGTAATGACGGGAGCCCCCATACATACCAGACGTGAGGGGGCCCCAGGGCCAGTCCAAGACTGTCCGAAGCAAAAACAGAAATCACATCACATCAAATGATATGATACGCCCCCATTTCCACTCCTCACCCCGCTCCTTACCTTGAGAGTTGTGTCCAGGGAGGAGCTCAACAAGAAGCTTCCGGTGGGATGGAACGACACGTGCGTCACCGCGCCCGTGTGCGCCCGGTAGTGCTGCAACAACACATTCGACCGCAGGTCCCACAGCTTCAGGGAGGCGTCGGTAGAGCCTGAGGCGATGCAGGTGCCGTCAGGGTGGAAGGCCACGGTGTTGATGAGGCCGCCGGCGGGGGCCTGCTCCTCGAACACGCGCACCACGCGCTTGGAGTTGAGGTCCCAGATGCGCACGGAGCGATCGTCACCGCCGGAGACTGCCAGGCGGCCGTCGGGCGATATGGCGCAGCAGCGGACCCAATTTTGGTGGCCGGAGAGGGTAAAGGCGAATTTCTGAGTGGCGACGGACCAAACCTGCGGGTGTGCGGGGAGTTGGTTAGCGGGAGGGGACAGGATGAGAGCACGGTAGGGGGTTGGTCGGTGCGCCGCAGGATGGCGGGGCCGGAGATGTCAGTAACCACCAAGTGTCTGTGCGTGTGCACGCTCAACTCACATAAGCAAACAAAATATTCTTCTCTTAGGGTGGAACGAGCAGGGGCCATCGGGCGCCCTTGGGATCCGCTGCGACTGCGACTGCGACGCGTGCAGGGTCCGTTCGTAAATCCGTTCAGAGCCGCGCAACGTGACTCCGCAATACCGCAGCGCCGCTTGGGGGTTCTCACCTTGATCGTCTTGTCGTCAGAGCAGGTGGCCAGCATGCGGCCATCCGCGGAGAACGACACGCCGCGGACAGTGCCTGTGTGAGCCTTGAGCACCGTGGACTTGCCCTCCCTGGTAAGAGCGGATCCAACCCCCAGCGCGCCAATACCCCAGTAAGAAGAAATGAGGGAATAATCAGAAGGGGACGAAGAAGCTGAGAATTGAGTTAGTCTCTTTTTCCTTCCTAGATCATATCGCGATTCGACCCCATGGGACCGACACGGCGCCACACGTCTGTATGTGTGTATGATGTGTGAAACAGGGGGGCGTATCTTCGCCCGGGGTAGCTACCCTGCGAAACCCTGCCTTCCCCGGTATTTCGGGGCACCCTCATCCAGTCACCCTAGTCAACTTCTCAGTGGATCGCTCAGGTTCCGCACCCACCACCAGCATCCAACGGAATCTGCCGGGTCGACAGCGGCCCAACTCCATTCCTGGTCGGCTCGCAGGTTAACTTTATCCCAGGTCACCACCGTCCATCAACTAGGGGCGCAATGCCTTCCACCATCGGAAGGACTTTTGACCCTAACGGGTATCGACCCCGGGATCTCCCGGGGGCAATGGTCGCGCGTTACCAGTGGTGCCAAACCCGTATGTATGCGTGTGTGGACTTGAGTTACGTTACCCCCAAAAGGTGTAATGGAAACTCCATAAGCCCCGCGAGGAGGCCGAAGGGCAGCTGACAGGCAATGGGTGTGCACATGGTCCACACACCAAATCGTAGGTAACGACTAGATCGCTTCATCGACTAAGGAATTATCACCGCCAGCTAGTTCCTGCCATGCCAAAAAGATACCTGAATCTGTCCTGGAAAAGGCCTTGCGATGTTTGTGCTTGAATCGGTGGTGTACGCCGACATTGGACAGACGAACCAGGAACGCGTAAGACCCACTCCATCCGATCCCAACCCAGCCTAGTCCTGCCCGGTCCATCCCATCTCCAGTCAATCTACCTCAACCCGGCTCCGTCACACCAGTGGGAGGGACGGATCTCGGTCAAAATACGTGGGTTAGCCTACTATAACGCAGCTTCATCCTTCCCGCTGGTGTGACTTGAATTTCATCTAGGTGGGTGCTTAGCCTGTTCCCCTCAGAACCCAGATCAGCCCATCCGGTTCCAGCTCGGCCCATCTCTTCCCATTCCGTCTCTTTGCCAGGGTTAGCTGCATACAAAGTCTGCTGTCACGCGTTGCGACTCACACGGTAGGTTGCCACAGCCTGACGGTGCGGTCCTTGGAGCCAGAAGCGATCAAGGCATGGACGGGCGAGAAGGCCACAGAGTAGACGCCCGCCTGAGGTAGGGTTCGCGGTTGAGTGGATGGGAGGGCAGGGACGCGGAGTTGCACCGGCCGTGTGCAAAAAGGGAAGCCCGGGGCGACAAGGAGGCACAGGAAAGGAAGGCTAAAGAGAATGGCGTGGTGTTCCTATGAGTTGGTTGGCTAAAGCTCGAGGCGTTTCCCTTGGACCGGGTGAAAGATGGGAACCTCACCTGGCAAGGGATGGAGCCCCCCATGGAGCTCAAGGAGCTATCCAACTTACCCCGCTTCAAGTGCCAGGTCGGCGCTAGTATTTCACCTAAGACAAAAGAGCTGAAATGAAATGGTGTGGCGGCGAAGGTGGAAGCCCGGGCGCAAGAGGACAGGCTGGCTAATAATTGGCTTGGTGGATGGGTCTCTCGGGGACTTAGGACATGTTGCCATACGCGCATGGGTGTTACTATTAGCACCAGCGTCCTATACATATGACTTGCCTTGTGTCCCGCAAAACGGAAAGCACGTAGCTGCGGCTTGAAGTTCCACACCATGACGCAATTGTCCAGCGAGCCCGACACCAACTGCTTCATGTTATGGTTGAAGCAAACGCTGGTAACGGCATCCTTATGTCCACGAAAGGAACGTTCCAGCGTCGGATCCTCGACCTACGGGCCATAAGAGTCTTAACAAAATGGTTGCGAGTAGAAAGTTGACGGGAGCGGCTACCTGTGACTCTGCAGGCAAAGGTGACAGCCCATGTCGGGCGCCACTGGATGCCATCTAATACGTAAGCCCTGCAAACTTTGGTGCGGCGTGGGCAAAGCTGGGCAAAGGCGTCGTTTCCTTGCCCAGCCAAGGAGTCAAAGCTTAGTGAAGTGTCGTATAATTATCACGATGGTAGCCTGCTTTTACACGTAACATACAAGACAGCGCGAACACATACTCGATTAAAGGAAGCTGTCGTTGTCCATGTTTAGCGATTAGTTGGATTCCAACATCCAACATCCAACTCCATGACTGCTTTCCTAGCCTCGGGATAATTTTTATTGTCATGAAGCTACGCACTTGATACTTTACTCCAATCCAGAATTCTGCGGCTGTGATCCACGTTTGCATTTTCTCGCTTGTATCTTCCAGGCCAAGGCTAGGGTGCCCAAAGGAACTATCTTGAAATGCTGCAACCGCGACAACGATGAGGGAACATGGATCGCTGCGGCGGCAGGGCGAGGAACGAGTATCGCTGTAGCCCCGAGGGGTTCCGTATGCTGCTCTGCCAATGAGGCGCAGTGCCGGGCCGTTCATGGCAGCAGCTTCTGGACCTCATGAAGAAGCGCTTCCTGGTCTGCATGCTTCAGACTCCATAGGTGTGTATATGCGACAGAGCAACAGATGCCTACCTATCGCGCATCGTAACGGGTATGCAACACGCACTGCAGAGGAGTCAACACCCAACGGATCATTTGGAAGGGCAAAGGTGAGCTTGAGCTTCGGGGCACACTGTTTTTTTCCTTGTGGGGGTTGCGAAAGCGGTTGGTATCTGCTTTGCAACTGCAGCGAAGCAAGCCTGTGGAGGATGGTCGGACGTCTTCCAGCCAGTCAACCATCAACCTGGTCAATTGCATCCTTGGAGCGGGTGTGCTGGGCTACCCTTTTTGCTTCCGTTCTTGCGGTTTGCTCCTGGGCACGGTCATCATGCTCGTGTCAATCCTCGCGTCGCGGTTCTCCTATAATCTCATGCTCTACTGTAGCCAGATCAGCAATAAACGTACTTATGAGGACCTTGCAGAGCAAGCCGTTGGAAAGATTGGCAGGCAGATAGTCCAGCTGTGCACAGCTGCCCTGAATTTGGGCTGCATCGTGGCATACCTGAACATCCTCGCGGACGTGCTCTCCGCCGTGGCGGGTACCATTATCCCCCCTGGAGCTGAACCTTCTCGTAACACGTATATTACAGGTAGGCATCACGCGGGGTTGCTCAAGGCGGGCCGTTAACCAACGGTAAGTAGCACAAACATGTGATGGCTCACCGAGGGGGTTCACATATCACAGATGAGTGACACACGGCGGCACACGTAGCTCCTGAGTGTTTGATGTTCCTGAATTGGTGGATGGCGCAAAACGGTGTAGCTCATAGAGAGTAAGATGAACCACTGGTGAACCACGGGCGAATGAACCACTGGCAGACACCAGAGATAAACGGTTAGTCCAGGAGGAGATAAATGCTGGGAAGCATGCTTACTGACCAGTGGTGCCTTGAGTAATCTTGGCAGCGATGTGACCAGCTCATAGGGGGAGGTCGCATTCAGGTCTGGCGTGTTGTACTAAGTAGCGGTTGCATGTGCACTGATCCGAAGTTTGGCTAGAGATTTGGGTGGCTGGGAGCTGGCCTGGTGAGCACCTAGGGGTCTTAGGCTCTGGGGGCTGATGGCTAGGTCACGTAGGCTTCTGGCCAAAAAGGGGGGTTTCAGACGTCCAGCAATTGCCTCCGGGGGAGGTTGGCGGGATGTGGTTGTGGGCGCCGTAGCCTGGGCGGTGTATGGATATGTAGACTTTTCGGTGCATACCGGTGTATTTTAGTGACATAGGCCCATTGCATGCACCTCGCAGCCATTTAGGTTTACACCGGTGCCACCTCAGCCAGTTGGGTTTGCTCATGTGCAGATCGCAACCATTTGGGTTTTGTGCTTCTTGGCTGGTTGGTATACGGTTGCAAACCTAAATGGCCAGGTCGAGGTGCAAACCCAAATCCACTAGGACGAGCTGCAAACCCAAAAACCCAAATGGCAAGGACGAGCTGCAAACCCAAATGGCTAGGGCAGGGTGCAAACCCAAAATGCCTGAGTGGTCTATAGGCCTGCCTCCCCGGCCAGTGCTATATATGGCTCCCCAGGTTCCTGTCACAAATGCACCTGTGCCCGGTGTTGGCTATATTGTGCCAGTGAGGACCCAGTGTGTGCCCATTGCATCATGTGTCATCATCCCGCCCATGTGAACAAACGACTGAACAAACGAACGAAGAAAATTAATGCAACAGTGTAACCTAACGTCAAGGATCAGCGGTGGGAAGCGGTAGGAAATAATTGCAATAAGTCAGAAGTCAACTGCCGACATCTGATCGGGGGGATGTCGAAGAAGAAGTGGAGTGCTTGCTGCATGACCCCAAACAAGGTATATATGCATACATACCATAGATTTTTACACAAATACATATACAGATGTAACACACTGCAACACTGTATGTGCGGATATAATTCAAAACCAGGCCGAGGAGGTACAAGTGGCAGTCTCACATGCGGATACCATGTAACGCTCATGTTACACCCCGTCTAAACGTGTATTGGTGTTGGTGTGTATTGGTGCACCCGCAGGCGTGAGCATCTTTGGTGCTCTGCCGGTGGCGCTGTGGGTTCGGGACCACGCCACCATCGTGACCTTCATGATGGCGAGTGTGGGCTTCGTCGTCCTCTTCGCCGTTGTCGTCGTCATATTTGCATTGGCACCGCACCCCGCCACGGGTGGGTTGTAAGTTGGCACACGCGCGCGTGCGTGCGTGCTGGTTTTGCCTTGTTTTGCCTTGTTTTGCCTTGGGTCTGCTGCTGTCTCGACCCATCCTGAGAGTTGGCTGTTGCGTCTTTTGCCCTGTCGTTTTTCGGCCTGTCTGCACTAGCTTGGCGCGCACATGCCTTGGAGTGTTGCCTTGCCTTGCTGGTGCTGTGCTTTTATCCCATCCTTTCGTTCCTTTCTCCCTGCACGCGCGTGCCATGTATGTTCATTTCCCGTCTCCATCTCTGTTTTGGTCACCTTGCCTTATCGCTTCCCCGCCATTGCCCCACTTCTTCTCCCTTGCACGCACGCGTGTGTGTGTATGTATGTGTGTATGAACGTCTCCGTCGTTCGTAGCTGTCGTGGCCAACTCTGTGGCTATGTGGCAGCCTGAGGGCCTGCTGGTGGCGTTCCCGGTCATCGTTTACAGCTTCACTGCGCACCCCTACTACCTTGGCATCTTCAACAACCTGCATGGGGCTACGTTCACACGCATGACCCGGGTTACCGATGTGGTGAGGCAGTTGGGAGGGAGGGAAGGGATGGGATTGGAAAGGGAATCAAATGAAGGCATGGAGGAAGGGGTTAGTTAGGTGAGGTAGGGGGCCGAGGCGGTTAGAGGGTAGGAGGGAGAGAAAGGGATTGAGAAGCAGGAGGAAAAGAAAAGCAGGGCCTAGAGTATGGCATCAGAAAATTACAACACCGCATACCTACCCAACGATCCACTTACACGCCTGCTGATCCCCCAACCACCAACGACCACCTGTCCACCACCCTCCCGGCCCAACCCATCCTGAACCCGTCTTAGGACGTCGGCACCTACCTCGACTTGTGCATCATCCAATGCGCCCTCTTTCCCCCCGAGTTGATGCTTCCTTACTTCCTCCATCTGATTCCCCGTTCCCCCTTCTTGCACCTAATGACTCACCGCCTTCTTGCACCTGATTTCCCCCCACCCCCAACATACACACGCGCCGGCTTCTTCCTTACCTCGGCCGCCAAACCAAAAAGGCAATGGGGCTCTCCGGGGCGCTGTACTGGATCGTGGGCGTATTCGGCTACCTTACCTTCCGCAACCGAACCGCCGGTGACCTGCTGCGTAACTTTGGCGCCGCAAACGTGGACGGCCTTCGCGGCGCCTACGAGCGGGCAATTAAGCTGTGCTATGGGCTAAGCATTCTGGGCTCTGTGCCGCTGGTGATCCTGCCCTTCTACAACGTGATGCTGCCGCTGCTGGGCTTCAAGGGCCCGTCTGATGGGCTGGGCCTGGGGGCCATACGTGGCGGTGGAGGTGGCGGTCTTAAGCGGTGCGTGTGGTGGTATTGGGACTGGGAGGGATGGGGATTGGGGCCCTTGGGGATTCGGGGTGGGGGGGAGCTGGAAATACGTGCAAAGTGAGGTGGAGGTGGGGTGTCCTAGGATATTCGCCTTCCGGTACTGGTGCTGTGTTGATGTAGCTGGAGAGTGTGGTTGCTAAGAAAAATGTACTGGCGGCCAGTGGGCTATGTGGTAAGGAATTTTGTAACCTGGGGATCAGGATGGGCTGGGCGGAGTAATACCATGAAAGGTACTGGATCAAGCGGGGGGTTGGGGGGCTAGGTGGGTGGGCGGGCTGAAAGATGAATAGCGGCATCTGGTGGGCTTGGCGGGGTGGGTGGTGATGGTGGAAGCGGCGATCGCTGGATGGGTTGCATGGCTCTGAATTCCATAGTCACGCTATCGATGTCATTTATGATGTGGTTAGGGAGTGCTCTCGGTTATGTTTCCCGCCCCCAGCAAAAATCTACGCAAGTCTTCTTACCCACCTTACTGCACTCACCTTCCATACACACACATTTCTTTCGACCCGCATTTATCACCTCTTTCCCGCACCTACCACCACCACGCGCAGTAACAACAGCAGCGACGCTCATATTGACACCGAAGTCGCCCCGACGGATTACACCGCCTCCGCCACCGGCCCAACCTCCCCGCGTGGAGGGGGCGGCGGCCCGTACGGCAGCCGCAATCGTTCCCACGTCTCCCACACCTCCCGCGCGGGGCGAGCTGGCAGTCAGCAAGTGGATGTGGTGGACTTGAAGCTGCATGCGGATCGAGAAGGGGAGAGCGGAGAAGGGGAGGAGCTGGGTTTCGCACAACACGTGTTTGTGGTGCTAATTGTGCTTGGTGAGTGGCTGTAGTGGGAGGGGCTCCATTTCGGGTTAGTTAAAGGGGGTACGAAATGAGCACATAAGACGAAGAGGGAAGATGGGAGGACACGGCCGCGCTGGCGGAAGGACACGGCCGCGCTGACTGCTGATTATTGTTATAGTGGAGAAGAGCGCAAAGAGGGGGGAAGAGGGTTTCGGAGCCGGGGCGGCAAGCGCCTGTATAGGATGTATTGCATGGTGGTTATTATGTGTTTAGGTATCTTTGTATGTCTGTACGGTAAATAGGTAAATGGGCAGGCAGGAAGGCGGGTGAGGACGCAATGTGGATCGGGGGTTGGGGAAGTTGGATGAGGAATTTGGAAGTCTTTCCGCCATACATTTGCTATTCCCCGCCAGGTGGGGGTTTGGGGGAGCGGTTAAGAGTGCTGGTGGTGGGTAGGGGCCCCCATATTGAGACGAGGATCCCTTGCATCCCCGGGACTCCTCCCTTTGCTCTTGCCCTGCCTTGTGCCTTTCCCACCCCAATGATATTTCCGGCCTACACCAAGAGATGCAAACATACGCTCTAACACGCGCACCAAACCTACGTAGACACGTGCGCACGTCTCCCAAGTCCCCGGGGTCCTCCAGTATTAGCTGGGTATACCCCCGTGGTAATGCCAATATTGCCGCTGTCCATGCTGCCCGCCGTTTTCTTGTCTTCCCCTTTACCCCTCTCCCTTTTTCCGGCATATGATCTCCCCTGTTGCATATTCAGGCACTTCCCTGGCCGTGGCCATCTGGGTGCCGAACATCGAGTTCATCTTCGGTCTTACTGGTGCCACCGCATCCGTACTGTTGTCGTACATCCTGCCGTCCATCATTTTTGTCCGCCTCATGGATCTCAATCCAGAGCTGCTAGGGGGCGGGAACTTCAAGGTCATTCCCGATGCGATACGGTACGACATATGAGTGTTTGCGTTTGGGTGTTGGGGGGAGAAGGTGACGATGGGGAACAGGAGCTCGGCTGACACAAGCATGTGGCTTACAGGTTTGGAGTTTCCAGGGGTTGGAGAGCGCACAGGGGAAAGGAGTGTGTGTGTCTGTGTGTCTCTATGCGCGGGTACGGTAATCTGGCGGCCGTCCATAAATACCCCTGACAGCGGGAAGCGGTAGTTGTAGGCCAAGTCTAGTGCGTCTTGCTCGGCCACGAGTCCGAGTGTGAAGATGATCTACATTTGGATGTATACTAATGTTAAGCATGTAACGCCCAGCGCACAGGCTGTATAAGGCATTCGTGCATGCAACTCCTAAGTAAGACATAGTTGTAGTGCTGCTCGGGGGACGGCGCGGCTTCCTTTCCTTGCCAAAGAAGTTGGGAGGCATTTTTTTCAGAGAAAATATGAGGTGTGGGTCCTTTGGGGCTCTTCGTTTTCCTCCTTTCGTGTTCTTTCCTCTTCCCCCCACCAACCCCCACGAAACCCCGCATCCAACGGTTGGCCCCACGGCAGGGCCAGCTGCGGCCGTTCCGGGGGATGGCCGTCCCCTTCCCCCTCCCCCCCGCTGGCTAGCTAGCTTGTCACCTCGGCTGCCGTTATTATGGACCTCGAAAGTGGAACGTAGTCTATTGTAGACTTGGTCTTGTTTTTCCGGCAGGTCATTTTTGGATCTTACATAGCATTCCCACTCGCAGGTTTTACCTTTTGTGTTTCCTTCCTCCTTGAGCCCTTTCCCGGTCTTGTCGATAATTGATCCTTTGCTTCTTCATACAGCCGTTCCTCGCACCCCCCCCTCCCATCGTATTCGCGTTTCTCTCCTGTTCGTCCCCTGCCCCCCCGGGGCCCTGCAGCTCCCAGTGGGTGTGGCGGAAGCGGAAGGCGATTGTACTGCTGTGTTTCGGAGTGGTCAGTGGCATCACGTGTACGGATGCGGTGAGGCGGGCATCTGGTGCCGGGTGTGAAGGAGAGGAGGGGATAGATGGCTGGGGTTTTTGGGGTGAAGGGGGAATGAAGCGATTTGGGGGGAAATGGAAAGGAGGGGAAGATGTCGTCACATCAGGAACTAGTGAAGCCGATGCCAAAGATAGACTGATACGCCAGAAATAAGTGAGCAATAACCAACAAGTCGCGGCTTGTGAAGGAGGAGTCTTCGCGATGATGTGTCGTCATGGCGACAGCAGAAAACTACGTGCCTGGCCTCCAAGACTAAAAGAAAATGCGGAAAGAAAGCAGAGAACCATCCGCAGTATTCTAAAGGTAAGTGTAAAGGCGGCGAAAAAATACGAGCAGATAATACCGTAAGCTGACGTGAGTTGAAGGAAAATGAGGTGACATAAGCTGGGAAAAGCATTTACTGGTGTTAAGTAAAGTGAGGAACTGCTCCTGTTTTGGCTCTTTTTACTTCCTCTACCTCTCCGCGTCGATAGTTGATTATATAGTATATCTATGCTATATTAGTAACATTTTTGTTCCCTCGTTTCCCCCCCTCAACCCCCTAAAATCCCATCCCATCCGCCCCACCTGCAGATCCTGGGTGCCGTGAAGCAGGAAGCTGCGGTGGTGTACCTTGCCCAGCAGCTCGTGGCCCACGAGGTGGTGGTGGCGGAAACCGCCAAGGTGCAGCAGAACGCACGAGCCGCCGTGACGGCCGTGACCGTGGTCGAGCAAGCGGCCAAGGACCTGGGCCAGGCGAACGTCAATGCCACCGGCACGTTTACGAAGCTACAGCAGGCGGCCGCGCAGCTGGACGTGATTGCGGGGACGGCGACGGCGTCAGGAGAGGGAGGGGCCGCGGGAGGGGGTGGAGGAGGAGGAGGAGGTGGCAAGGGGTCCGGGGAGTGGGGACTGCAGACGCTGGTCAAGGTGAGTGAGGAATTCACACACACAGGGTTTTGGAGGGTAAGGTGTGACGGTGGGGAGGGGAGGAGGGAAGAGGAGGGGGAAAGATTAGAGGAAAGAGGGGGGACTGCTTTGTCGTTTGCTTGCTTCATTTGGGCCTAAGGAGCGCGAGCTTCTTCCCCTCCCGGTGCATCCGCGTTCTCGCACTCGGGCAACCTACCGGTTTGCTCACGTCTGTTCGTCTTCGCCACCCCCTGTCGGTGCCCGATGGACGTTGGCAGTTGACCCTTTGCTACTTGGATATGACGGCCAGCCTTCTTCCTCTTCTTCTTCCCACTCACCCATCAGGAGCACAAACAACACGTCGCGGAGACCAAGGTCTTCAAAGCCGTAGAGGGAACCCTAGCAGATGTCAAAGATGAGCTGCTGCGCACCGTCGCCGGTGTCACCGGTGTTGTCGCACAACTCGACGCTGCCATCGTACAACTCAGCAGCGGCACCGCAGGCGCCGCCGGTGACATGGTGGCCGCAGGCGGCGGCGGCGTTGGCGCGTCCACGGCTTCTACATCTTCTTCGAGCTCCGGATCGAGCTCGGGTTCTTCAAGTTCCGGTTCCGTAACGCGGGATCGTGCGACAGACCTGGCTCAGGAGCTGGGGACGGCGCTGGGGGCGTTCAGGGCCGTGGCTGGCAACGCGACGGTGGCAGGTAAGCGTGTGTGCGTATCGCTATGGACGGGTACGGCAAAGTGGCGGGGTAATTAAAAGAGGAATATGACAGGGAGATACACGCACAAGCGGAGTATTGGACTCTTGATGTGACATGGCGTGACGCGAAAGGGGCTGAGGGCGGGGGATTGCGATCAAAAGGCAGAAGAATGACTGATGAGGTCCACAGTGGTGGCGGGAAAGGGTCCAAGGGCGGGAAAGGGGAAGGGAAAGGGATTGGAAAAGCGGTGAAACCGGTGAAGGGTGTCGGGGAATATGAAGATTAAAGCGCCAGGGAGCAGCGCTAGGGAACAGATGCACGGGGGTGTGGGCCTTGGGCAAGACGGGGCTGGCGACACAAGGGATAAGGGGAGAAGGAAGTGGTGGGGAGGGCGCCGGGGGCCGTGATTCGGAGACCTTCAAACACTGGCAGCTCACTTCCGGATTCCTCGCATATGGTTTTTCCCTCCCTCGTTCCTTCTCGTACTAGCTCTATTGCCGGCCGACCTCTCATTCCCACCCTGCCCTTCCATTCCATGTCCTCCCACCGCCCGTACCAGGCAAGTCCCTGACCCAGGTTCGATCCACTGCGCTGTCTACTTTGGCGGCCCTGAACCAGACCATAGCCGTACTGGACAACGTGGCATCGGCGGTATCAGCGGCCAAGAAGAGTAACAAACACGACGACGACATCAAGAAGGCAGCGGCGATGGTGGGTCGGTGAGGTTGGATCGGGGGAGGAAAGGGAAGGAGGGTCAGTGGGGCTTTGCTTAAAAAGGACAGATGTAAAGCGCAGTGGGTGGTGTTGATGGTGGTGGTGGTGATGATGGTGGAGAAGTTGTCAGGTACCTATCCATAGGTTCTCCCCTTCCGTTCTCCATCACAAACCTCCCATGGATCTTCTCGGTTGTACCTGGTTGTCTTGCCCTCCAAAGGGCAAGACAAGTCTCCTCCCTCCATCATCTTCCTGCTCTTTGTACCCGGTTGCATCGGACGCCGCGGCAGCCGATGCTGTCGGCAGTTATCTTTTTTCCACTTTAAAATTTCAAGCTTTGCGCATTTATGATCCGAAAACCCACATTTGTTCCTGCAGGCGATGCGTCTTGCCCTGAACGCCACCGCCACCAGCGCCCTAGCCATGCAGCTCACGGAGGAGGCGCTGCAGCGGTCCGCCACGGAGGAGGCCAGCGAGCTGCTGGGGATGCTGGTGCAGGTGGGTGGGTATGTGCGAAGTAGGGGGAACCTGGGGAAAGGTGTTCGGCGGAGCGAACCTGGGGGGGTACTTGGAAAAGGGAGTGCGGCTGCGAGCCGGATGCAGGATTGCGCTGGCCCTGCCGCTAGGACGAGGTGGCGCGGGCGCGGGTCCAGGTGCGTGTCACTGGGCTTGGGCGGCTGAGCGGCCAAGCCCAGGGCCGCTCAGCCGCCAGCAAACGGACGTGCATCGGGCATGAGGGAGAGGGGGGAAGAAGGCGCGAGCGGGTGTGTGTTTTCTTATCCCCATGCACAGCCCATCCTGACCCATCTGTCCGGTGCCACCCACGGTGATCCGCTATCCCGCAGGTATCACGTGACCTGGAGAAAACCTCCGCCATGTCCAAAGCCGCTAAGATCAAGCGAGCGGAGGGGGATTCCACGGCCATAACCACAGCTACCCCACCGGCCGCCACCGCCGCCGCCACCGCCTCAGCGACTGACGCTACGACCATCGCCGCTGGGCTCGGCTCCAAGGGTGCCGCCGCCGTGGGTAATTCTGCCGCCGCCTCCGGATCTGGTGGTGCCGATGCCGCAGACGCTGCCGGCTCGGTGGCTGCAGCCGCAGACGTTAGCGCCAGCGGCAGTGGTGGGGTGGCGGATGGAAACGGCGGTGGCGATGAAGGGTCGTTGGCGGTCGTACACAGGCCGGGCAGACGCAACGTGACGCGAGGCGATGGAGAGGCGCCTGCCGGCACCTCCTCCGGGACCGGCTCCGAAACCGACTGGGCGGCGAAGGCCGCAGGCCAGTTGGAACAGGTTATTAAGGATCTGAACGACAAGATCGCGGCGACCGCGACCACCACCACTACCACCGACGCCGCCGCAACCAGCGCGCAGGCCGCGGCTGCAGCCGCGAAGGCTGCGGCAGCTGCCACTGCCGTAGCCGCCACGGCGACGGCGGATGGGAAGGGCGGTACGGCAGGAAGTACTGCTGACGGCGCCCTGGTGGACCTTGGCGACAGCAGCGACGCAACCGACGCCACCGGCGTCGTGGTGCCGACGACGACTAACGTCAGCGCCACCGGCTTGGGTGCCTCCGGTGCGCTGCTGAATGTCTCCGGCATCGCGGCTGTGTTGCAGGATGCTGTGGAGGTGAGCAAGGTTCAGCAGGAAGAGGCGTTGCAGGTGATTCAACACAGCCTTACAAGCACCGACGCCAAGGTGGCTGAACGCGTGGTGGACATTGTCAAGGACCTGACCGAGACACAGGCCCAGGCGCAGATCCAGAAAGGGGAGGCGGCGGCGGCCGCTGCCAACGCCGCCGGCATGGGGCATGCAGGTAAGCTCTGCCACTGACGTGAGCTAAGGTATGGCATATGACAGTACGCGGCGTATGACAGTACAGTCTGGTGTCCTCACTCGGGAGGTATTCCTGCGGTGGAGAGCTTGGAAACATGAGTAAAGTACGAGTGAATGTGGGAGAATAATAAATAAACGTCATGATGCGATGTTGTCAATTAAACGGTGCGGGTGGATGTAAGGGAGCGAAGTGAGCTGTTGTGGCCGATGGGGTCGTCGCGAAAGCTGTGATGGCGTTAACATGGCTGTCATGCAGACCATGCCGTTTCTCCCAAGCAAAAACCACTTTCCAAAAGGCCCCGGGGATGGCGATTACGCACGATCATTATGTTGGTAGCTGGGTTCGCCGGCAAGGTTCCCGGGTTCAACAGTACAGTCGCTTGCTTGCTTTAGACATCGCCGCAATCGACGCCTTTCTCAGCAGATGGAATTATCTTTTGCAAGTGCATATCTTTGCAATTGATGCCCCTCCCCTCCCCAGTCGTTTGGCCTGCTGCCATCATAACGCCCTTTCGTCGTACATGCTGCAGCAGCAATCGTACGCAACAGGTGGCCGTACATCGCCAAATTTACACCACTCCCGGGGGGGACCCTTGCGGTTGGGTTGGAAGAAACGATACTCTTTTTTCTTTTCCTCAACTCCATGTCGGCCCTCACGGCCTCGTCCGCAGGCGTCAGGGCCGCCAGCCCGTCCCTGGAGTCTTCCGCAGTGGTGGAACCCGTGCTGACGGGCGGAGGAGGAGAATCGGCGGCCGCTGCGGTCGTCGCTGCTGCTGCCGCTGCAACCGCTGGCAGCAGCAGCGGCGGCGGCGGCGGCGGCCTTGAGGACGCGTTTTTGGGCCTGGTGCACAAGATCACCGACTCTGGGTCATCGGATGAGGCTGAGGACTCGAGCCGGGTGGAGGGCCCGGTAGTCAAGGTGGACGCAGACGGCAAGCTGATTCAGGTGGTTGCCTGTGTGCTCTTGTGCGTATTATGATATTATATACATCAGTTGGGGAAGTTGGTGACGCTGGTTTGGGGCGCTGCCGTGACCATGTGTGCTGTCGAAAAGGATCAGGGCATTACCAGACGTAAAGGTGGATACTAAACTAAATGAAAGTGATAGGAAACGAATGTACGATTGTGCACAATCCTTAAATTACTAGCATTACCTGTCCTGTCTGGAGGTTGAAAAAAGCAAGATGCGCAGGTAGGTAGGTGGCGAATTTCGCCGCCACGGGAAGGTGGTGATGGGTGGCTATACGGTATATACGGTATGTATGCCGCAGGACGTGTACCAACAGAAGTGTTGTGTGCCCCCTTCGGCTCATCCTCTTTAGGAGAACCGAAGGGGAAGTCTGTTCCCTGAAGGGGACATCCAGAATACATGAGTGACGCACTGCAGTCCCAGCCCCGATGTGGCAGCGGTACAAATCAGTACTTTTCGTACAATTCTAATTCCTCTCCCATTTCTTGTGTCCCTGCAACGGCACACGCCACCACCCGCAGGAGGACGACGGCAGTGATGACGGCGTGGTTGGACCCACCGTCAAGGTCAAAGATATCGAGTCGTCCTCCTCCTCCTCCTCCTCCTCCCTTTCCTCGGTCGCGAATTCTCGGGAGTTGTGGAAAACTGACACTAGCATTACCGCTCCCTCCGCTTCCAATAGTAAGGCGGGTAAAGGGGACGGCGCTGGCGCCAGTGGCGGCGCCGGCAAGGACAGCGAAGTCGGCTCCGCTGGCAGCAGCAACAGCATAAATAACAACAGCGGCAGCAGCAGCGGGGGCCCCAAACTTCGCAAGCTGGGGCTAGGACTGGGGCTTGGGGTGGGCCAGGCGGGGTAGGCGGACATGGCCATGGCCACGGTTACGGATGCTGCTACGAGACTGTAGAAGTAGCACCAGAACAACTCTGGGACGGGGCCAGCGCTGCGGATGAGGGTGGCAGCAGGTGCCCACCCTTTCTGTGGTATAGCGGTAGTAGCGTTGGTACCCACCCGGGTGCTGTGGTGGAATTCATTGCTGAAGGTAGGCCTGGTAACCTACCCGGGGGCTCCAGACCTCCTCCTCGCCTAGCAGCGGACGAAGCGGCGGTAGCAGTAGCAGTTTAGCGAGGAGAATCCAACACCGGCAAGAGCCTCAAGCCCTTTTTCCCCTGCATTCCCCTGCATTAGGGCCACATGCATTTTGGATTTAGCGGAGGCACCTCTTGGCATTACGCCGTCCACCTTGACATCATCCATACATTCGTACATCCATACAACCATGAGGGGAGCTAGAACATATGAAGGAGAGCTAGGAATGTATGTATGTATGTATGTGGAAATGGGAGGTGGAGAGAATAAGAAGAATGACCACCCGGGGGCCCCTACCGGCCAGCCTTGCGGGCTGATGGCTGGTTGGTAGGTGGTGCGTTGCAGTTTGCGGAGAAAGAGAAAAACTCGCCCACACGCTGCGGAAGATGCAAAGTGGGGAGTCAGGAGCAGAGGACAGGATGGCGCAGTCTGCGTATCCATGGAAAACAAGGAGGATGCAGCAAACGAGTATTGCTATCCAAACCGAATACGGTGATGCAAGGAAAGGGAGCAGCGCCATGGGGGGGGAGATAGGATATTAGCACGTAGGATGTACGGAGAGAGGGGAGGATTTGGAGAAGGTCCTCGCGCTTCAGACGTTCAGAGGGTGGGCTGCTTGAGAACCTTTGTGGATCCAATCTGAATCCGAGCGTTCCGTGTTCTGGGTAAGGACGACGGAGCGCTGCAGAAACCACCGGTGGGTTTGCGTTACCGTCCCGGGCTTTCTAGTACCTCGTTAACGCCGCTTACCTGCTTTACGCCGCATTATGGCCGTAGTAGTACTACCAGCAGGGGTGCTAGTAGTAGCCGTGGCAGTCGCAGCTGCAGCGTTGTTAGGGGCCGGTATTGCCTGTAGGCCTGAGCTGGCTTGGTACCAAGATATGCACGTCCTCACCCTCACCCTCCGCGGACTGGATTGGGCTGGGCACTTCCTGGTACTAGTGGGGGAGGGACGCCGGCCCGCAGTACTGGCGTGGCGTGGAGGTGGTCCACTGGAGGCGTGACGCAGCTGGCAAGGTCTGTAGGGTTATCAGTCTTGCGAGCCCATCAGACTGGCGGAGATAAACCTGGAGGTGTGTGCGTGGGCTGCAGAGCGGAAGAGGGAGGGAGGGGAGGGGGAAAGGACTTGCGGCGGCAGGATGAGGTGCCGGGCACGGCCTATGAGAAAAATGCCAAAGGCCCTCCTTGGCGTTGTTGGGGAGGATAGGATGACTGCCGACTGGCATTGGGATCCGGTTCCATGGGGCTCCTTTGGGTACCCATGCCCCCGGGCTCGCTGCACCAACCGCTCCGAAACCTCCTTTATGGGCCTGTAGGAAGCTATCCCCAATCTCAAGACTTACTCTTGAGACTTGAGTAGGGACTTTTAAGCAGCGGCTGAAGCCATTATGTGCGGGTGTACAGCTCGTCCTGTGCGGTACACTCCTGCAGTAAAAGAGATGGCCCACACTCTGCACAATATGCACGTTGTATCACTCGTCGTGCGGGGAATATGTAGTGGTGTTTTTTCGTCAAATGACCTTACGTGGCTGGGCGGAAAGGGCGGGATGGAAGCAGCATAAGAGCCGCGGGCAGCAGTAGCAGTAGCGGCCGCAGTGCGGACTGCAGAGGCGGTGTAAGGCAGTCGCAGCTGCCGTAGGTACCTCTGCAGCTGTGCAGTGTGTGACCTCTTTCTTACTGGTTTTTCCCCTGGCCGTCAGCTTCCTAGTTATTTATTTATGTTGCCATGCCCCTCCCATGTGTGTATGTGTGAGCGTGCCATTACTTGCGGAAGAAAGCATAGTATGTGATCATTTGATATGCGGCGGTTGTGGTTGTTATGGCCTTTTTGTCCTATGCGGGGCTCTCCTATCTACTGGTTATCCTTCGCAACGGTCTCTTGCTTCATACAGAAAAAAATCCATCGACGCGTGTGTATGTGTATGTGTATGTGTGTAAATCTGTTTGTGCGTGCGTAACACTACCTGGCCGGGTGCATGTGTGTGTAGGTGAATCCCGCGTGGGGTAAGGTGTTTTCATTCTGCGTGGTGGGCCATGACCGGGATGTCTGAACACAGTTCCACACACGCATGCACCCGCACGTATACGTATCGCGACTTCACGTGTATCCCCCTACCTGGGCTCTGTCTCCCTCTCTTGGGCGGGTGCCTGCTTAGCACCACCCACCACCCACACACCCCTGCTCTCCAAACTGAATCCTGACGCAAAAAAAGCGAACTAGGACACGGGGCCCGAGATTTCCCGACGACAACATTACATTTTGTACTTGCTTCGCTGTGAAGCAAGCTCTGAGCCACGGCCAGACACTAAGGGGGTATTAAGCTATCAACAGGTGAGCTGTTGGCGGGGTTGCCAGCCGCGCCCGCTACCCGGGATGAGGTTACTTCCCTAGCAAAGCTTGATTGGTCCGGTTTGTTGATGTGGTACTAGCTGCTCTGCGTCGTGCTTCTGTGTGTAGCACAGAGGAGGTCGCTGGCCTGAGCTGCTGTGTGCCTTCACGGTGCTTTGGCAGGTCTGCTGGATGTTTCACGACCCTCGCGTCGAGTTGGGGCAGGGGGTCCGGACCGTGTATTTCAGGGGTTGGTTGACCACGACTTAGCTAGGGGCCAGGATATAACGGCAGTGGCGGATGAAAGGCAAAGCCAAAGCCAAAGGTACGGGCGGATGAAAGGCAAAGCCAAAGCCAAAGGTACGGGCAATTGGTGAGTGGGAGGGCACGGTATTATCCTTTCCCGCTGTCGTACTGTATTGTCTCTCCCCTCTCCCCTTCTCCTGACGAACCCAAGGGGTTCCCACGGACGGGGCAGTTCGTTGTCCTCATCTTTCAGCACGTGCGAGCATTGTTGGTATGTGATGTTGAGCGTGGACAGTTCTGGATTACTTACCTAGGCAGCAAGGTGCGCGGGCAGGTCAGTGTCCTCCAGCTTACCTGGTTAGAGCCTGGATAATTAGGTTCGGACTAATTAGGTTGGCTTCAGAGTGGACATGATGTCCTTTATCCCTTTCCTCCGACAGAAAACCAAGCACATTGCTACGCCCGCGGGCCCCCGGGGTTGTCTCCAAGACAGAGACGCAGCAAAACCCGTGGGATTGCATGTATGTTTCGTAGGTGTGCATGTGTGTGCGTGTGTCAACATAGTCGCACGGAGCGGACATGATTCCGTATGGGATGCGGGTGCACAAATAGTTTTCGACACCAACAGAATGGTGGGCTGTGTGATAAACTGTTTCACTGAAGATTCATGTGGCAGTATTCAGGGCGGATCCATCCAAACCGCAATCATTACGATCAACATCGCCCTGTGCGACGAACCTGCGACCTCAACCAGCTATGTACTGGAAACCATACACTTTCAGAGCTGCTACCTGAGGCGCACTCCTGCGCTGGCAGCCTATCCTGCTCCTCTCCGTCCGTCTGTATGTTTGTCTGTCTGCCCAGAGCGGTAGCTACGAACGTATAACGACATAGATATGTGGTATAATGTCCCACTCTCTTGGTGACACAAACCCTACGCAATACAACCTCAAGAACACGTGTACCCTAAGTCGCCGTACGGTGCAACGACAAATCCAAGCGTCCCGCAACGAGGAGTGTGTTATCGTGGTGCGGGCTTGCGTGCGGCGCACAGGACGTTGGAAGCCGCGGGTGCGCGTGTGTATGTGTTATCTAGAACATATAGCCTATAACCATAAAGAAAGACGTCCATGTGCTCGGGTTTGTGTGTATGTGTATGGATATCACAGTTGGCCAGTGCATTACCCGTGCTTGTCAGGGTAAGACTGAAGCTCTGGCAGGGCCAAAGCAAAGAGTCGTATGTATGTATTCATGTATGTGCATATGTATCTATTGCAGACGAGTTGGCATGTTGCTTGTGCCGACTCTCCGCAGCCGCGCATTCTCTTGTGACGCATTCCATCGAGTCGAAATTCGCCACTGCTCTCCGCAACAGCGACCTCCTTTCTTCCCCTCCCTCCCTCCCCCTTCAAGAGGATCTGATGGACACCAAAACACACAATGTACACGCACAGCCACACACACAGCCTCGGACCTCGTTCCCTGGGAACCTGTCTCGTTAACCACCCTAAGCCTATCCTCCTCTTTTCCATCTCCCCGCCTTTTATTTTTACGTCAACACATCCAAACCGTTTTCTTTTCCCGTCTACATGTCATCTTTTCCAGTTGCCCTTCCTCTCCTTCGTGGCAGTTGCTCCAGGTCAGCCATACGCCAGACCAGGAAACCGCCGACACACCTGGCCGATCGTACAACGAATAACCGTCATGACCGTCGGCCGTTGCCTGGTCAACTACCACGCCCGTGGCGATGCTGCCAGGGCGGCAGCACCACGTGTACTTATACGTACACACTACGCTGTGGTACATTCGTACACATACATACAGGCTTCCATATTCGTACAGGCGAAAACACAGCCTCTTTCCTCTCCAGTCGTTTTCCCTATAGCTCGTTCGCACACCAATATAGCACGAGCGCATCCACTCCCGATAACGCGGCAACGAACACGCGTTACACGTGCGCACGTCCATACACATGTCATCTAACACACGTCCAACGCTGCCGTCCAACATGCCGTACATACAAAAATTAAGAGAGACGGATAGAGGTGGGTGCCCTATTTGAGAAACCGCGTCAAGAAGTCGTCCAAGATGGCGTTTTCCGCTGTGTCTCTACTCAATGTGGAGTATGCAACGGAGCGCACTGACAGCTGAAGGCATACATACGTACATACATACATATGTGCAGCTGCACACACACACATACATACACACAAACCCATACGAAGGCATATAGAATTATATACACAAGAGTTGCCACCCATTGAACAGAGGCACTAGCCCGACAGCATTCGCTTGCGCATTACAAGACCCCCAACATGCTCTCTCTCTCTCTCTCTCTCTCTCTCTCCACGTCTGTAGACCTCCCCCTGCCATCCGAGACGACGACGACGACGACCATAATGACAATGACGCATCGCCCGCACCTGCACCACACGCCCTTCCTCCCCCCTTCCCAAATCCGGCCCTCCCCACCACCAGGTGATCACCACCAGTTGCTTCTGCAACAGCACCACCTTCTGACCTTGTAGGCGCCAGTACGGCAGTACGGTAACGATACTCCACACCGATACTGCACACCGATACTGCACACTGGAAGCCGCCTACAAATCAACCCACTTCCCAAATGAGCTCTAGAAGGGAAGGGAAGAAAGGAACTCACGCCAGGAAAAGAGGGGGTCCCGACCAACCCAACCCACACTAGTAAACCAAATACACACACACACACGCACGAACAGACCGGTCATCATCTTCTCGTGGCTCAGATACTACACGGATACACACATAGCATGAAAGTACACACACCGCCCGGTTCTTGCCCTCCATGCGTCCCCTGCCATCCCTCCCGCAACTCTCCCTCACCGCCGCAACCCCCAGCACCCCCAATCCGCCCCTTCCCCCAGGAGCATTGCTGTTCGGATATACATACATACATACATACGTAGAGACGTGGACCGCCGGGCGCAGATTCCATGGCATTACGTGCTACTAGCGTTACGTTACATGGATCCCGACATGACGCTGTCGTACGACCCGGCGCCTCCGCCGCCCTGGCCGTTGCCGTTGCCGCCTCCGCCGCCCCAGCCCTTGTTCCAGCGTCGTTCCAAGATGCTAAATCGGAACGTGCCGGCGCCTTGCGGCAGACTGCCGCCGCCGCCGCCGCCAGCAGCCCCCCCCCGAGCTGAGCTGGTCGCCAAGCGGGAGGTGCTCCCCGACGCGGCTGCGGGGTTTAAACACCGAACAGACACATCTTCAACGTCCACGTCGACGTCAGGGGCAGGGCAGGTCTAAGGCCAGGTACAAATACATGGCTAGGGGAAGGGCATGCACGTATGTCAGTTGCGGGGTGTGCATGTATACATGAATGTGTTAGGCGCGGTGTATGTATGTATGTATATATGTATGTATGTATGTATGTATGTATGTATGTATGTATGTATGTATGTATGTATGTATGTATGTATGTATGTATGTATGTATGTATGTATGTATGTATGTATGTATGTATGTATATAAGCACGACATGATATAGAAGGGGGAGAGAGCGGGAACACACGCGCGTCAGGAAAATGGAATCCACACAGGAGTCCCGGGAAACGTACGGACATACATACACGTATTTATGCATTCCCCCCTCCCCCAAGGACT
>NW_003307605.1:388526-388744 GCF_000143455.1 Volvox carteri f. nagariensis | reverse complement strand
CGGAGTGGGGGGGAGTGGGGATTAACTATATGCTACTGCAGTGCTGTTGACACTGGTGGTGGTGGTGGTGGTGATACTGTTGATGACGGTGCCGACGCAAGAGGCAAAGCACCCCCGGCCGACACGTTGACACGCCCCACTAAGCTGCAGATGGAAAGGCGGGAGGGGGAGGACCCAGGGTTCGTGTGTGTGTGGATTAAGACAGGGGGGTGGAAGGG
>NW_003307605.1:387692-388430 GCF_000143455.1 Volvox carteri f. nagariensis | reverse complement strand
GGGATGCTTGTCACCGACCGCCGTGCCACACATGGATGTTTTTTTACACGTCGTCCGAGTACCGTCCTTTCCCTGCAACACAGTCTCGGCCCCCTGCCGTGCATTGTCGTACACTACAGCCCCAACGAGGAGCCGAATCCACGAAGTAATGGACACTGACTCCTCCTCCTCAGCTCCAACCCTTTCAACAGTCGCCCCTACTAAAACCCCCCAACCCCACCCCACCCCGCCCCACCCGCAGGTACTATCCCGCCTCTGCCGTTGGTGGTGCCGTATCTTCCTTCACCATGACTCTCACCTCAGTGGCGGACCTCATGGAGCAAAAACACAGGTGGGGTGCGGGGTGGGGGAACACATACCGGGGGTTTGGAAAGGGGGGAAAAGGGAGGACCAGGGTTTTTTGTGGGGGAAAAAGGTTACCCGGGGGGCATTGGCGTGTGCGGGTGTGGGTGTGGGTGTAGGATTTGGAACAGGTAACCCTGATGGTGTTCGGGGGGCGTGGGGAGTGCGCATGGTCACATGGAGGAAGATCGGATGCGGTCGTCTGCCATCTGGCCGCCTGCCTTGCGGACTGTACGACGCGTCCCCTCTCCTCCTCCTCCCTTCCCCCCCCCCGCCCCACATAAACACACACACCGGTAGGGCGACCGCGGTTGGCTACCTGACGTCGTGTTTCTCTCTGGGTATGCTGGCGGGCCCCCCAATGGGGGGATACCTCTCCGTCACAAAAGCGCTGGG
>NW_003307605.1:370517-387642 GCF_000143455.1 Volvox carteri f. nagariensis | reverse complement strand
CGAAAAGCCGGTCCCTTCCCCTCCAATACACACCCCCAGCTCCCCAGCCCCTTACCGAGTAATCCAGAACCCAGCGCTGCTCAACGCCGAGAACAGGTTCACCAAAGCCGACCTGTCGGAGCTCTGGACACAAACCTTGGTGCCACGGGGGAAGCGACGCTGTACGGCACTCTCCAACATGTACCGCAGCTTGGCGGCGCGGCGCTCGTCCCAGATACACTCGCCGTACCTATAGGTACGGCACGTACACGGCCCGAGGTAGCAGTACAGATCAGGGGTATGCGGGTGGGCGGGCAGGTGTGTGTATAGCCGTAGCACGTACACAAAGGGAGAGTGAGAGAGAGGGAAAGGGAAAGGGTGGCCCGGGGACAAGGAGAGAAACCACGTGCCAGACGCAAGACGGCCAACTGTCAACTGTCAAATGTCAACGCCTAAAGCTGCAGACTGCGTGATTCCAGTCCAAGAGGGTTAGAGGGGGAAGTTTACGGGGAAGTGTACGGGACGGCAGCAAATCCAAGGAAACAACTGCCTCGACGTGTTTTCGAAGGACGGCGTTCGGTGTGGGGTGTGGGGTGAGGGGTGTGGGGTGTGTGGGCGGTACTAAGGGCTAACGAGGGCCCATGAGTACATACGGTGCAAGGACGGCAACCGCTCGAACCACAGCGAGCGCAAGGAAAACACATCGACCTGACCGGACTTCCCCTTGTGCCCCCTCACCCCCCACCCCCCACCCACCCCCCGCATGACGCACCCACCGGGGTCGTACGTAGAAGAGCTGGCTGGCGGCATCTCCCTCCGAGTCAATAGTAGCGTGGTAGATGTCGTAATTCATGTCGGCCAATGTGCACACCTGCGCATGTGTGTATGTGTTTCCAAGGGGGGTTAAATGGGGGAAACAACCGACCGAAAGGGGGTATGTATGTATGTACGTATGTACGTATGTACGTATGTACGTATGTATGACTTAGATTATACTGTGGGCCGCGAGAGCCGGGGGCCGAAGCCGAAACACACCGCAAGGGTCGGGAGCACACAGCTCAAGTCGTATGTATGCATGTATGTATGTATGTACGTATGTACGTATGTACGTATGTACGTATGTACGTATGTATGACTTAGATTACACTGTGGGCCGCGAGAGCCGGGGGCCGAAGCCGAAACACACCGCAAGGGTCGGGAGCACACAGCTCAAGTCGTATGTATGTATGTATGTATGTATGTATGTATGTATGTATGTATGTATGTATGTCGAAGCGGCAGATGTTATCACGTGATCCGTGCCTGCCTTCTTACCGTGTCGAAAAAGAGCTTGTTCCGATCCCGGCATTGAATGGTGACTAGCCAATAGTTCAGCAGCGCCGAATGCTGAATGCGCACTTCGCTCCGCCGCAGCTGCGCCAATTGATCATGCGCGGCGCCGTCGGTGCCGCCGACAGTCGCCACAGTCGCCGTCGGCGCCGGCGCTAACGCCGGCTGCCCCGTCACCACCTCATCGCCGGTGACCGTCATCGTTTTACCACTGATTGTACGATGTGGCGGGGCGGCGGCGGTGGCGGCGGCGGCAGGAGGAGCTCCACCGCCGCTCGTCGCCGTCGAGCCCTGCAGTGCATTGGAACTGACGCTGCGCTCCATGCTTCGACCTGACGGCAGCGGCGGCGGCGGCGCCGCCGTCGTCGTAGTGCTACCGTTCGTACTGGCGTAGAGAGCGGGCGAGGAGGGCACCGCTGCCGCCATCGCCGCCGCAGCGCCGAGCACGTCCGCTGGCGGCCCCGTTGTGGAGCGCCGCCGGTCCAGCAATTGCGCCGAGACTTGATCCTTAAGTTGTACGGCAGCAGGCAGGTCAAGGCCCACGTCAATCATGGGCTCCGAAACCATGAGCGGCAGCGGGCCGTCCGTCGACGCGCACCGTGCCATGGCGCCAGGCGGCAGATCAAATGGTCCTGCCGGCGCCGCCGCCGAAAACGGGCCGCCGCCGCCAGCCCCGTCAGCGAGATGGTCACCGGCGGCGGCGGCGGCCCCCAGTGCAGCTGCTTGCGGACATGCCGCACCGCCCTCGTCCGCTTGCGGGAAGCCGGCAGGGGTGTAGCCAGGAACGGCCGATGGCATGCCGACGCTGCCGGAGTGCTCCGCGTGCAGGCCCGGGACGCCAGCGGCGGCGCCGCCGCCACCACCGTGATGCCCGTACAGCATCGGCGAGGGACTTGGCGCGCGCGACGGCAGGCCTGAGGTGGGTGCGCTGGGGCCAGTGGAAGCGGGAAGGCCGACAGACGCGCGAGCGAACATGACGCCAGCGGTGGCGCCACCGCCGCCGTCAGGCACCGCCGCCGCCGCCTGCGGCGGCGGCGGCGGCGACGGCGAGAGGTGCAACGTGCCGTTTTGCGTGCTTCGTTTCGAGGAGGCGTGCGTGGGTGTGGTCGACGTGGCCACGTACTGCTGCTCCCATGCCTTCAGCTCCTCTAGCAGCAGCAGGTGGTGAAGACGCCGCTCGTGGTGGACTTGTCCGCGCACCTGGAGGCCGGGAAAGCAAGGATGATGGTGATGCTGACGGTGATGGTGATGGGGCGACGAAAATGATGGCGCTGTGGGAATGGGGCGAATCGTTGATGCGCTATGTTGATATGCGAATTTAAAAGCTACTGCGTCTGCACGAATCCAACTAGGCGCCGTACCGCGGCGGCACTCCCCACGCCACAGGCCACAGGCCCGTCGGCGCTAACCAATGCTGAAATAAACAAGCCATAACCTCCGCCGCTTTCCGTCTTTCTTCCCCCCTCCCTCCCCCCTCCTGTCAACGCCACGTAGCCGCGATGACCACAAACCAAGTCACTACGGGTCAGTAGCCTTTACATATTGAAGTCCATTACATTATTGGTCTATATCATATCGGGGTATCCGTCCATCTCTGGGTATTATATCCTTTTCTTCAATCGTCTGCGCTTCGTCGTACCCCCTCCCCTTCCCCCCCTGGAGGACTGCTGCTTCACAACCGCCGACTGGTCAGTCCTGCTACCGTCCTGCACATCCGCCGCACTGCAGCACTCTTTCCCCACTTGGCAGCAGCTTCACTTGTTCGCGTGGTTCTCGTCTTTTCCCCCCACCCCCGCACCCCCCCCCTCCTCCCCGTTTACCAGCTCGCTGTTCACCACCGCGTCGCCGCTGCCCAACATGTCGTACAGAATCTGTTCCAGTCGATCCAGTTTCACTGGATCCACCACGGGCGCGCCGCGCTCCGTCGCGCTGATCACCAGCGCCACGCGGTCATGGAAGGTCCACACCTGTGTACGGCAGCGATACAAACGTACAGACGAACAGAGACAGGCGAACAGATCAGTCGGAGGAGGGGTCGAGGGCAAAGCCCATAGAAATATAAACACGAATTTAAATATATGAATATGTTGACACCAAATTTCTAGAAACCAGATCTCCAAGAAGTCCATCGGCGGTGTTCGAGGCTCCAGGGTGGCCAAGCGGGTGGGGGTTGGGGGAAGAAAGGAAACCGTACAGGGGACACACATACGCACACGCACACACATGCTCAACAACAAGAGCAGTTCAACAAAGCTTTATAAATATAGTCCCCAACACTTCACCCCTCCATCTCCCCATGGGCCCCTGCCCCTGTGGCTTCGGCCAAAATGCTGCATTGTGTGTTGGTCTCCCCACCCCAACTGTTATTTTCAGCCTCAACAAGCCCCTAAGGTCCTCTTCCCCAGAAAACAACAATAACAACAACAGCAGTAACAGTAACAGAGCCCTCGTCCCCCTGTCATCGTCCCCCCTCCCCCGCTTGGCCCCCGGGGTAGGGGGGTGGGAGACCGCACCCACCGCCGCCGACAGCACCTCGCATCCGTTCACCACCAGCAGCTGCAACACCGCCGCCAGCAGCCCGTGCCGGTCCCGACCCGCCAACTCGAACACCGTACAGATGTCCTTGTCTAACGGTGTGTATGGGTTGTGTGTTGTGTGTGTGAGGAGGGGGGGCCCGGCAGATGGGCCGGCAGGTGGGGAAGAGGAGGGGGTTTGGAGCTGTGGGTAGTGGAGGCGGCAGGGCGCAAGGGAAAGGGTACAGAAGCGTGCTGAGTAGGTGGGCCCATCCCACCCCTATCCCCACCTACTCTCCCCCGACACCGCCGCCCCCGCACACACCACCTCCCCCCCAACTACTCACCCTTGTAGCTGGCAGAGCTGTCCGATTCCACACTGAGCACCTGATGGGGCATGATGTTGCAGTATGCAACAGCCGGGTTGGCAGATGTGGGTGTGTGAGCGGGAGGGAAGGGGGGAAGGGGGAGCCAGCCGCAGCGGCAGCGGCAGTGGGGGAGGGGCTCCTACCTTGCGAATGATGTTGATCTTGCGCGGGTCGAGCAACTTGCCCTTGGGGGTCTCGGTCACGAAGAACTCTGTGTACGACAAACAACAGATTAAAGTTCAGATTTTAAACAGTCGGTTCCAAGGATGGGAGGGACCTTAGCAGTCGGAACGCCAGCCAATGCAAAGTCAGTTGTTGGTTGGTTGAGCAGACGAGGGAGAGGGAGGGGGAGAGGGAGAGGGAAACCCAGATTAGCTATGTGGGAGAGGGCGAAGATGGTGGCCCAAATGACTCCCTGATGTCTTCCCCCCTAGACGAACCCTATCGTTCAAGGATGGATGGCGGCTTGCAAGGTCTGGTAATGGTGGTGGTGGTGGTGTCAGTATAAATATAGTAGTAAGACGGTTGCAAAGCGGACCCAGATCAGGACCCAGATCGGGATCCAGGTGAGGACCCAGATCGGGATCCAGGTGAGGACCCAGATCGGGATCCAGATCAGGACCCAGATCGGGATCCAGATCAGGACCAGATCGGGATCCAGATCAGGACCCAGATCGGGATCCAGATCAGGATCCAGATCAGGACCCAGATCGGGATCCACATCAGGACCCAGATCGGGATCCAAATCAGGACCCAGGTCGGGATCCAGATTGGGAACAAATCAGATCCAGATCGGGATCTAGAGATCAGGACCCAGATCAGGATCCAGATCAGGACCCAAATCGGGATCCAGATCCCAGACAGAGAGGCGCTATCACCAGGTAGAGCAGCTCGCCCCCCAGCACTGCAGCCTCCATCCCCCCAACTCACCTCAACCCCCTTCCGGGCCGTACCCCACCTAAACACACACTTGCACACATCAACACGCGCACTTACACATACATACATACAAACAAGCTACAGTTCTGTGGGCTTTGCCATGGCCAGTCAATTGTCATTATTGTGGTGCCGAGTGAGGCTGTATACAGCAACACACACACACACACACACACACACACACACACCTATCAGCACTCCATCACACACTCACCGTCCACGAACCAGCCTCCGTCAGAGGAGATCCGTGCACAACGGATGCTGAGACCCAGCTCCGTGAGGCACTGCACCACCTGGGGGGGTGGGGGGGGGAGATACACATACACCGTCATGCGGGAGATACACATCACCCTCCACCCATCCAACAAGACAACGCAGCCACATCCGCCACGTGAGAAGTAGAGTGAGTGAGTCACATGACGGGCAGCTATCACCGTGTGTGTAAGCATATATGTGTGCATGTCTGTAAATGATCTGGGCCACGATGAGGGAAGTGCCGATAGTCGTACATGTACGACTTTCCCAAAGCGAATAGTCACATGTGGCAGTGGCACAGCCAATGGATAACACTTCGCACGCATGTCGCCGTTGGATTTGCATCCCCGTTCATGACCTTAAAACTTATCCGTAATAACAAAGTATGCTATTGCACATGTCCGTATCCTGTTATTGTTGGATGACAATGAGGGCGCTGTGTCATGCACCGCCCCGCCCCTTCTACACACCCCCTCATGTCCTCCATGAGGTCCCCACGCCGCCCCCAACCCAAATCCACCCTCGACATGGGGCTCGCCTCGTCCACCACCCGCCCTGCTGCATTCAAGATGCCTTGTCGGTGTGCGATGCAGCTACGTGTGATGCACACGCGCGAACTGGGTTGACCAGGCATGCCGCAGATTTTCCTTCTCCCGCTCCCGTATCAACAGCGGCGGGGGTAGTGATGAGGGGGCCCCCTAAGAGACCACCAATCATCCTTGCTTCTCAGACCGTCGGCTCCCCGCTTGTAGGCTGCCCCGTACGCACCTCAATTAGCGTCCCCGGCCGATTTGCGCTGTCGATGGTGATAACAGTCATGTCATCGTACGTATCGTTATCAATGACCACATTTGGAGGATGAATACGCAGCTCAAGAGTTTCATACTCGAGCAGTGCTCCTTCTGAAGTTACACTGCTCATTTGTGGGTTCTGCGCCTCCGCCTGCCGATATTCGGCGAAGGACTGCAGACTGCTGCTGCGACGCAGGCCTCCCAGGTTACGTAGGAGAAGGGCGTTCATGGTTCACTTGATGATAATCAGCGTCTGAGTCGTTAAGCTTCTCGCTAAGTATCGAAACCCTGACAATATCGACAAGGGGCAACCGCAAGCAAAGGATTTGCTGTCAAATCAATTCGATTTCGTGCCTCCATTTCCGCATTTCTGGCGTGGCGCTGACAAAAAATAATTCTGGCTGGAAAAATTTGTATGCAACGACCGGGGTGTGTTATTCCCCTAAGCCACACGAATTTCCATTGTGCAACACCAGAAGTGAAAGATGCAAGGATGTATGGTGATCAGGTTGAACCTGTGCACTGGCCAGCGGTCCCAACACGTGAATTTCCTGCACGTCGTACTATTACTTTCTCTCACACAGTATCACTTTTATGTTTTCCGTCAGTAAAGGTTACCTCTGGTGAGATGTGCTTAAAGTTGGATTCCAGAATGATTTCACTTGAGCCCTTCCCCAGATGTTTTCACTTTATGACTAGTTGTTGGGAAGATTGCCTCCAACGAAAATATTACAGCGAATAGATACAGGGATGCAAACATATGAAGCCTCAACCAGCGCAAAAATTAAACAGTCGGCCCCGTCGACCACAGCCATTGGCAGCGAAGAGTCGAACTGGTTGGGTGGCTTGAAACGAATCCACGACCCATAAGACCGGCGTTATAGCCTCCACCTGCACCCAAACCGACATGTAGCCACAAACTGTGCATTTGCGGTTGTGCTGTTGCCCGCAACTGGTTCACCAAGCACGCGCACGAAAATGCATGGCGTCGGGTGAAGCCGGTCACAGAAAAGACACGCAGCAGATGCCTACCAGGGTTGGGGGGGGATGGGCATGGCATGGGACAATCAAGAAGGTCAGAAGGTCCTTGACACCGAGACCATCCCACCAATATCCGTGACGATCAACATCATCGAGAAATATCAGACCATCCGCGCCTCGGTCAGGCCAGAAGTTTGGGCGGCTAGTTCGGCCTAGGCAGAAGCTAATTTACGATCCGTGGCGGCGGCACACTACATGACGCGGGTGGTGACGCAGACCGATTGTGGCTTGTCTGGTTGTGATGGCATGTACGCTGTGCCTATACGGCAGGTGGCCGAGCTGGTAGTAGGTGTTACAGCGAGCCCCAGACCCCAAGGGAATACCCCAGGGTGTGTATGTATGTGTGTGTATGTGTGTGTATGTGTGTGTATGTGTGTGTATGTGTGTGTAGCAACCACAGTTCGTGTAGCATTGTCGCACCATAGCGAGCTCTGGTGAATCCGTTAACTACAGCAGTAAGGCGCCCCCAATTTCCAGTCGGAGAGCATCGCAGGTGTAAAGGTACCAATAGATGTTTCTCAAGCTGCCCACTGCTGCTTCGCTCTGGGGACTTTCCAGAGATCGCCATGCAGATGTCCGCGAGGATGCTACCCAGCGTGAAAAACGTGGTGCGCTCTTACCCCTGGGTTGTCTGCCAGGTTGCTGCCGCCGCTGCCGGCTTGCCGCCGGTGCTGTTGGCTTGCTGCTGCTAGCCTGGTGCTGCTGCTGGCCTGCTGCTGCTGCTAAGCTGGTGCTGGTGCTGCTAAGCTGGTGCTGCCGTTAACCTGCTGCTGCTGCTGCTAGCCTGGTGCTGGTGCTAGCCTGTTGCTGCTGCCCCAAGCCTGGTGGTGGTGCTGCTAGCCTTCTGCTGCTGCCGCTAACCTGCTGCTGCTGCTAGCCTAGTGGTGGTAGTGGTGCTGCTGGCCTGCTGCTGCTGTTGCCGCTAGCTTGCTGTTGTGATTACAGTTGGTAATAAGAAGGGAATTATTGTGGCTGCATGCTGCCTACGTTGGTGCCCTGGATGCGACGCAACTGAGCTTTTGATGTAAGACGTTAAATATAATCAGATGCATCTTGGATCATGTGTTGCCACCCAACTGCCTCCTGCTGCAGGGTTCTTCAGGGCAAATTTTATCCAACAGGAAAACCCAGCGATTCAGGTAGGAAAGGGAAGGAACGTAGCTCGAGCCTACCTGAGAAGAATTGCAAACTCAATAAGAGAATATTCACCTGACGGATAGAGACAAGAAGACACGTGCATCGTGTGCTGAAGTGTCGCCTTACGGTCCTTCACAGCCAGGCACAGCTGTCTTAACCGCCTACACGAACCTTAGCCTTGGTTGTCTATTGAAAGCGTGCCTGTAATTCAATTGTGGGCGTGTCTGCGTCTATCCACATCACAATAGTATCACGACACTATGGTGGATGCGCCGTAGCTCGAGTCTCAAAAGGTTGAGATAGGCAGAAGCTAAAGATACCTCCTGTGCTCAAATTAACGAGGTACAAGTGTCAAGCTGGCGGAATGAAACTTTTTACTGTGTCATGACTAAGTGGCCTCTCTGCTTTAAGCCGTACTTCACGTGAAGTCATATGGACCATTCATGTTACATGTCATTGTTTCTTAAAAAATCACCTTCGTTATGATAGCTTTAGCATTATCCCTAACATATAAACGTAGCCGATTGTCTGTATCCTGCTGAAAAGGTCTCACATTATGCAGCATGAAGTAAATTAGCTCTTTGAGGAAATGGTTTTGATATTTGATGTGTAATTGGGAAGGCACTGCACCTGTGCCATACACATGCGCCTAGTGGGTTTCCTAAATCCTGGATTACTGGGTGCAGCCTAACATGGAACCTGTAACAACCGCATCAGATAACAGCAGTATCAATAGCTCACCGTCTAACGCTGATTTGGTAGCAGAGTATCTCGGCTAAGCACTTGCCGGCCTTTCGACGGTACCTATGTCGACTTATTTTGCCCTTTAATTGCGGAGTCAAGATTGCTATCCCAGGTCAAGGTAAGATCAGAAATGGCTTATGTGATTTCGTGCATGTTTGGCTTCATATCCTGTCCTCCCGCCGACCTGCAGTGCGAATAAGGGCGCCGTTTTCCACGTGCAGCAATCGAACCATGCAGAGCTAAGATAACTGGTTCGTCGTGTGGTGTACTGATGATGTTTGGAAGACACCGCTCGTCAGTTATAGTGCTCGGGGTTCCTGCGGGCACAGAGCCTACCTTGCCCCCCTCTCCCGAAAAGTCCAAGAAGGATGGCGCGCACAGCCTGTCATCGTCCATAAAGAAAAAAATTCTTTCGGGCTTTGGCAAATTGAAGAGTCTGAAGGGTGCGTGCATTCCTCGGTTCGGAAGAGGAGCCGTAACTTTTCCTGAGCTTGGCCTGCGAAAATGCAGGCGCGTACAAGGACTCCAGCAAGCAAGGTTCTACGACAAAAGCCACCCATGGCCTTTTAGGCCTGGACGAGGATCAAGAGTTGCGCTGCGCGCCATATCCCTCGCTTCAGTCTTTGGTCACTTGCCCTGGTGCTGGCGCCAGCGTTGGCGCGCTCCTAAGACACTGCCAGCTGCGATCCAATTCCCCGAAGAACTATATCGGTACGCCTTGCATGGCTAGATAATTGATGCTCAGCACATAAATTTACTGCTGCTTTGGAGTAGTCTGCCGTTTCGGGGGAAGGATAGCAGTAGGACCAGGCTACAAATGAGAGCCTAAGCGAGGAGGTGGTGCTTAGCGGCAACTGATTATATACAACACGTGACTGCCATCAACGAGACTTTCCCAAGAACCAACCGAGCAAAAGATTGCAAAGTGTCAGATGCCCTTTATGTCGCGGCCCTCCTTCGATCCTTCGCCCAAGCCATTTTTTGTACCTTTTCCTATCGCGATCTGCGACTGCCGCACCCTCGAAACAGCGTCCACATAATACGAGTTGCCCAAAAGGATCGTGCACATGGACATGCAGACAACCCTATGTTTCCATTTTTTTTCTTTTTTTCCAAACCACAACCACCAAAAACCTGAAAAGTCAAGACACAGCTATAGCCACCATTTGTGACATGGAAGGCACGAAAATCCGCGCTTTCCCGCGCCTTGGTCGCACGTTCAGGCAGGATGATTGCCCCAGCCCGACCGCCGCGGCACCACCACAAATACCGCTCCGTCTCTTCCCGTCCCCCTCAGCACATTTCCCATCATCGATCCATCCACCACTCTCCACTCCGATGCACTCTCTTGCTGCCCGTGTTGTGTTCTTCTGCCTACCCCCACCGCCCTCTTGGCATCACCAGTCAGCACCAATCAATGCAGGTTTGCATGGCCCTAGATTATCTGATGTGTGTATGTATGTATGCATGTATGTATGCATGTATGTATATATGTATGTATGTATGTATATAAGTATATTAGATATGTATTTATTTATCCGTTTCCCTTTCATTCCGCCTGTCGTACCGCGAAGGTGCTGTTCCCATCGTCTCCTTGGAGGATGTCCACCTTGCGCTGTACGGCACAGAGCACGGCGTCCTTGTACTGCAAGTGGGAGAAGAATCTCCAGAGGAGGGCGGCGATGCGGCTCTAAACAACAACAGCATCAAGCACTGCAGCAGCGAACTGCCCAAGGCGGTACGGCAGCGCATTACCTCACAGAGCGCCATCACTCTGCTACGCGCTACCAGCAGCGGCAGCGGCGGCGCACGTCAGCCCAGCTTTACCAGGGCCCTATGTAAAGCCCGGCGGCAGTCCACGGAAGGCCTTTCGGCTCGCAACGGCGGCGCTGGCGGTGGCGGCGCCGCCGCCGCCAACGGCTACATTGCCTCGTCACTCCGCGGCGCCGATGCAGCATGGACGTGGACGGGGCTCGCGGCTCCCGAGGCAGTGGTCAACGGTGGCGACGACCCGGAGCCGCCGCAGTCTGCTGCGGTGGCGGCGCCGCAGCTCCCAGCGATGTGGTACACAGCCGAGGTGACGTCAGCGACGTTGAGTCCTCCACAGCTTGCTTCCGTACGATGTGGTACGAAACTGAAATCGGTATCGGCGGCAGCGGCGACGTCTGCTTGCGGAGGCGCGGCGACGTCCCCGGCTGCCGCCACCGGCGCTGCCGCCGCCGTAGCGCACAACCCAGCCCGTTGGAGCGTTAGCGCATTGCCAGCAGTCCTACTACCGACCCATGGGTCCTCCGCGCCAGCGTCAGCGTTGGCGGCCGCAAATGCATTTGCAGACAGAGAAGACGACGGTGTCGTAGTCGGTGGCGACGCCGATGACGCCATCGTCGGGGAACTGGACGAGGTGGACGTCAGTACGGAGCCAGCTGCCGCCGCCGCCGCCGCAGCTGCGGCGGTGACGGGGTCGCGGAGTACGTTGTTGCTTCCGTTTCAATCAAGGCCACAACCCCATCCCCACCCTTCGCATCATGCACACCTGCACCGTCACTACTTGTCTTCAAGCCACAGACCTCCCGCCGCTGGCGGTGTTATAAGGAACCTAACGACTCTGTACGACGGCGGCGGCGGCAGCGCTTTGTCCATTGACGGCACTGCCGCTTCCTGGCCGTACGACACAAGAGCACAAGGGCACCCGATGATGGATGGGGTGCAGGTTTCGGAGGCTGCGGCCGCGGGCTGCGATGGAGCCTGCGGCGGCTTGCCGCCGTCACGGCTTGGTTCCAACGGCCGGCAGCTGTCGGACCGGTCCGCTGTTGCCGCTGCTATTAATCCCCAGGCGGCTTGTGGCGGCGGCGGCAGCAGCCACAGCGGCAGCGTTACCGGCTACCAGGCAATGGATCCGTGTGTTTTGCCGATATCCCAGTTCAGTTCAGGGCTCCAAATCGGTTCGATTGCGGAGGCCGCTCGCGGCGGCGGTGGTGCCGCCGCCGGTGTCTGTACACCCGTACGCGGTGCATCAGCAGCGGCAAGCTTTGCCGGGCCCTGGTACGGCTCTGCCGTACAGCCGCCAGGTCCGCGGACGGATCTCGCCGCTGGCGGTGGTGTGAATCCCGATGCCGGCGGCAGCGGCCGAGTCGTGCTAGGGTTGGCGGTTAGTCCACAGGCGACGGCGGGAGCGGCAGATGCTAGGGGTGGCTCGGATTCCGTACCTTGCGTGCCGTATGGCATGACGTTGACTGCGCCGTCAGCGTCATCGGCGTCGACTAGCCCGAAGGCCGCCGCTGCCGAGACAGCTGCGGCCGCTGCCGCCATCGACGCCTCGGCTGGCAACAGCGGCGGCGCCAGTGGCGGCGAGACGGGCCTGGAGCCCATGTACGTCAGTACGGCAATGGAGGCTATTATGGGCACTGCACAACCAGGCCAGCTGCGTATGACTTTGTACGACCTCCTGAGCTATAACCCTAGCTTCCAGCTGATTTTGGAGGACATCATCCGTAACGCTCTGTCGGGTCGCGTTGTGGAGCATGAACAGCTCATGACCTGCCCAAGGCTGACGACGTCGCCGCCGCCGCTGTCTTCATTCTTGTCGTCGTCATCGCTTCAGCAGCAACCGTCTCAGCAGCTGCCGGCGGCGGCGGCGGCGGCGGTGGCGGCGGCGGCGGGCGCTGCCGGCAGCGGCGGCTTTTGCGTGGCTCGTCAGAGCTGCCCATCGTACGGCAGCAGCGTTACGGTCGCGTCTTACCACCCAAGTGCACCCAGCAGTAATCAAGGGTTGCACAACCATCCCGAACAGTATTGCCAGCAACAGCAGCAGGTGCTACTGTCCGGCATCCGTCATGCAAATCCGCTGGATGACTTTTTGTTGGTTCGCGTCACGGCCTGTTACCTAGACCATCGCCGTACATCTGCCGCCGCCGCCGTGCCGCCGCCGTCAGCACAGGCTACCGTAGCGCCCGCCTTGCCGGCCCTGTTCATGTCCTTTTCCCGGCCCCACAGGGAAGCAGTTGCGGCGGCGGCGGCGGCGGCGGCGACGACACCGACCGCCAGTTCCACGGCACCCGCCGCCGCGGCGGTGCCGTCAGGCAGCACGACCGCCAGCAACGACGTCCTTCTCTGCCTTCCCACGGCGGCGGCAGCGACCTATCCTGCGCCTCCGCCGCCGCCTCCGCCTCCGTCAGCGCATCATCGAGGATCGCCATTCAGTTGTTATAGCAGTATGTCTGTTCTTCGTACAACGCCAATGCACTCCGCCGGCGGCGGCGGCAGCGGCGGCGGCGGCGGCGGTGGCAGTAGCCAAAAGATGCCCAAGTCGTCCAGTCTGGGCTCGCGCCTCGGATCCCTGGGAAAACCCAGCTGGATGCGGTACGGCGGCAGCGGCGTCACAAGTATGGCTGGCCCCTGTACGGCATCACCGGGCCATTCTCCTAAGCCCGTGCCGGCCCTCGCCACACCCGCAGCTACTGCAGCTGGCGGTGGCGGCGGCGGCGGCGGCAGCGGCGGTGGCGGCAGCTACAGCCACCACGCCCATCGCCAAGCCCGAACCGACAACAGCAGCAGTGGTACGGCAAACGGCCGCGCCATTAACTCAGAGTGTCCAGATTTCGGTGAGGCTCCGATGTCGGTGTCGTACAGCGATGGCCTGACGACCTCACAGCTGCAGACGTCTGCCGTACCACCCCGGGCGCCAGCACAGCCGTCGCCGTCAGCGGCGGCGCTGGACGGGCTGTTTGTTCACATTCGGCGGGAGCAGATGCTCCTTGCCCATGCGCCGTTAGCTCTGACGGTTCTGTCGTTGGATGGGCGGGTTCTCTACCAGAACGGGAGGTAAGGGGAGGTGCGCTCGGAAAGGGGAATTCCGCACATGTAAATATTATATTATATCATACAGCTTCACTAGCTCATATTAGCGATCTTTATTTTGTTTTTTTTGTAATGCATCAATTTTTATCAATACATTTTAATAAATTAAAACATATGTTCGTACATATATTGGTGAGTGACGTCAACATCCAACCGCTGGATCAGCCCGCATTGCGACGGAAGATATGCTTTGTGCTACTGTTCATTGTTTTAAGTACTGTACGGAAGGTCGGAAGTACGGAAAGCTCGTGATTGGAGAGCGACATAAAGTGTTGTGCTGGGCGGGATGACCGTCGTAGAAAAAGTACGGGGAAATACCGTGCGAATGGGTGGCGTGTGTGCGTACGGCGTTCGTGTGCGTGTGCGTGTTTCACAAACGACGTTCATGTCAAACCCGCGCCGCCTCCGCTTCCACGTCCTCAGGTCTGTTGCCTATTTGGGCAATGCCGTCGGGCTGCCAGCGGCGCCTGGTTTGGGTCTGATGGATCCAGATCACGTGCTACATCGGATCTTTGCGTACGACCCGCCAGCGCTGGACAGTTTGTGGGATGCCGTACGAGCCGGCAAGACGTGGAGCGGTCTCGTCTGCATGCCGTCACACCTAGATCTCCGGGGCCTGCGGGACGCCGCCAGCGCCGCCGCCAAGTCCACGTCACCATGCGCCGGCCAACGCGCCCTCAGTGCGGCCGCCGACGCCACAGCTGCCGTCGTCCCCGAAAGCATGCCATGGAGCCAGGGGCTGTTGTACGGCGGCGGTGGCAGCGGTGGAGTCGGTGGCGGCGGCGCTGCCGATACGGACGTCGTGGGCTTGCTGCTACAGCAGCTGCAGCGGCACGGGAGCGGAACGGGCTTGCGGGTCGGTGGCGGCGCGACGGCGGCTACAGCTACGTGCGCCTCGGCGGCGGCGGTTGCTGTACCTGTCGGCTCTGGACGAGGGGTGGGGGAGAGGAGCACAGCTGTCGTTACCGCGGCCGCCGCTGGCTGTGGCAGCGGCGACAGCGGTGGCGGCGGCGGCGGGGGCTCCTGGGGAGTCGGCTGGGTATCGCATCTGCCGTCCGCCAGCTTGCCATCGCCACAGGCGCCGCCGGCCGAATGCAACGCCAGCGCCGCCGGTTCACTCTCTCCTGACGTGGTGGCCACTATTACAGGGCCGCCGCCGCCGCGAGCTACTGCAGCCACAGCCGGCGGCAGTAGCGGTGGCGGCTGCAACAACAGCGGCAGCCGCGGCAAACCCGTTATGAAGCTGCCGCGCAACGTCTCGGCACCCACCTTTCGCAGCGTTGCGAGCTCAAGTCGTCCTCTGCCGTCGGTACTGGAGGCGGAGGCAAGCTGCGGTGGCAGCGTTTGCGGCAGCGGAAGTGCCGCCGCCGTCAGCGTGGCGACCCTTCTGGCGCACCGTGCCAGCTGGAACGCCGACCAGACATTCCCAGCCCAAGCTGGAACGTCGCTGTACGGCAGCTCTCCGTTGACGATGCCGTCAAGGCAGCTATCCACTTCGGCGTCCGTCGGTAGCGGCGCAGCTGGCGGCGGCGGCGGCGGCAGTGCAGGACTGTTTGGTCCTTTGGGCCTGATCCACAGCCCTTCTTCAGCTCAGCTGTCGTACTGGGCCAACTCCCGCCGTACACTCATTCACAGGTCAAACAGCCTGGCGCAGACGGAGTACGCCCTGGACGGTAGCTACCGCGCCATGCGGATTGCGGCGTCGGCGGCGTCTCAGGGCCTTCTAGGCCAGGGGCCTACTACTGCTTTCGCTGGCGGCGGCGGCGGGTGGTCGTACGGCAGCGCTGACGGCCTTCAGTGCTGCAGCCCCCGCGGCTTGGATGCGTCCCTCGCGGATCAGTTGTCGGGTCCCAAGTTTGTGCCGCCCCTGGTAGCTAGTACGGCAGCGGCAGCGGCGCCAGCAGCGACGGCCGCGCGGAGAGTCCTAAGCGCCAGCGTGACGAGCGTGCGAGCTTCATGCGGCGGCGGCGGCGGCGGCGGTGGCGGCGGCCTCCGAGGATTCTCTGTGTCGAGCGGTGCTACGACCAGTTTAGCGACGGCGGGAGAGGAGCTCGCGCATACCGAGGCGGCGGCGGCGGCGCCGTCACCGCTTCTGCCCAGTGCATCGCCGCCGTACGTTAGCAACTGCTGCTGGCATGAGGTTCAAGCAAACCTGGTTCTGGATCCGGTTTCAACGGAATGGAATCTGGTGCTCGCATTCCATGACGTCACGTCGTACGTGCAGGCTGAGCTGGAGGTTAGACAGGTCTTAGATGCTGAGGTGAGAGAGCTTTGTTGTGCAGTCACAAATGAAAATGTATAAATGTTATTGCATCCGTTAGGATTTGAATGGTGTACCTTCCAGCTTTGCGGAACGAAATTCAAAACGAACTGTGTGGCCTTTGATCCCATTTTCTTTTGGGCCGTGCTCTCATCGGCTCACCGTCCCTGGACCTGGATCTGGATCTCGATGCTTCATGGATGGTACGACGGCGGGTTCGCCACCACCCGCCGTACAGCACCGCATCCTTGAAGAAGTCTTTCCGAGACACGTGCTGGAGGTGATGACGTCAGACAAGCGCCGTACATCGGCTTTTGGCGGCGGCGGCGGCGGATGTCCCTCCCTGGTGCGCACTTCCTCCTTGTCATCGACTTACACTGTCAGCGGCGGTGCCGCCGCCACCGCCGGCAGGCAGCTGTCGTGTGGCGGACGTGGCGTGGGCCAGCCGGCACCTGCGCTAGCCGGCGGCGACGACGCAGCCGCTGCCGCGCCGATGGCGACGGTCTTTGGGCGCAGCTCGGCGCCAATCCTGTGCTCGCCAAGGAGCCCTGCCCGGGCGGCGGCGGCAGCGGCGGCGGCGGCGGTGGCGGCGATACCTGACGGCCCTAGCGGTGGCGGCAGCGACGTTAGCGACGTCGGGGCTGTCGTGCCTCATAGCCTGGCACACGATTTGTTCTCGCCGCCGTCGTCAACCACTGACGGCAATGCCGCCGCCACCGACCCCGCCATCGCAACACGCCGTATTCAGCCGTACCTCGCCGCAATGTCTGGCCGCAGCGCCATCGCCGCCTCGGCCGCCGCTGCTGCCGCCGCAGCCACCAACGGCTGCAGTGGAGAGCGCCGCAGCATCAGCACGAATTTAGGCGCGTCTTGTAGCCTGGCGTCGTATAACCACAGCACCTGCACAGCCCATGG